>NC_056748.1:170347662-170435162 GCF_019279795.1 Protopterus annectens
TACAGTAGTACTCCCTGATGATGACTGCTATCTGCTGGATCCGCATCCCTGACGAGACTGGCCAGGATCACATGCCCATGGCCTGCTCTGGTGTGGTGTGGATAGCACCCTCCCTTTAGTAGTACTGGTGGTACTGCCACTACGGGAGTGTGAATGTGCATGGGTACATGGGCTCTCAGCTGATCTTGTTGCTGACCTACGACCACGTGATCAATGCCCTACTTCCACCACATGCTCAAGCACAGATATTGCACGGTCGAGCAGTGACAACATCTCACCCCACCGTCTATCCACAACATCGGCAAAATGACGTACGGCATCACCAATGGCGTGGAGGTCGTCATGCATGGCAGGAAGCGCTGCATTCATGACCCTGAGCATCTGTCTGGTGTTGCGGTCAGTACGTGCCTGTGCCTCCATGACAGACTGAAACATGAGTCTGGTGGCACCTGCTGTGACACTTGTGACAGGGGGCTTGATGGGCAGCAGTGCTCCTTCGAGCACCCCTGTCCATCTCCCTGTGTGGGACCTCACCTGCTCTCTGGCTATGGCTAGTGTCTACACTCACACTTGCCATAGTCACCACACTAGCCTGTTCCATGCCACCACCCTTCAACTGTCCATTATCTGTGGCTACTGGGGACTGGGTATGTGTAGGCATACAGACTGAGTGTGGGGACATTGTGGGTGAAAGTGGGATACCAACCAATGGTGCAGATTCAACCCTTAACAACCCCACCTGTGCCTATGACCACCATCATCATCAGAGTCTGCTAAGACACTGACAATCAGGTTGTGAGGGGGAGACACACCAATCCCCATGTTCACCTGTGAGGGGAAGACAACATATGTAAATTAACACCCTGCAGTGTACTCTTTGCTGATATATACACACACACACACACACACACACACACACACACACACACACACACACACACAGCTGAGGTGGCACAAAGGCATTATACAGACCACACAGTCTCTGAATGATGACATCCACGACACACAATCAGACCACAACATACACACTCTGGGCAGGCCCCTCAACATCATGCAGTGAACCTATGTCCACCTAATGTTGCTACTCATTTACCCCTCAGAGATACATGAGGAGTGGTAGTATGTGATGGACCTTCATCTAACACACACTGCACCCGTGTACACAATATGGATGTACCCCTGTATAGCACAGTGGCAACATCTGCAGAAATATACTTGCCAATATGTTACAGCTCCTGTGAATCGGCCCCTGTGATGACCACAGTGATGAACTGCAGTTAACCCCACCGCAAGTGAACATGCACATATTGCAAAATGGCTAAGAGTAATGGTTGTGTGCATGGAAAATGCATGCCCTTAACATACCTAGGGTATTGGTGAGCCACAACAAGACATTTCCATACTCACCAGCTTCAAGCTGCTGTTCCACAGCCAGACCCGTGGGATCTATATACTTGTGGAGGACAGGTATTGTCAGTACACTCACATGTGGCATTGGTACAGAAAAAGGATGAATTTCTGAACATGTACAATACAAGCTCTAATACTACACAATTTGCTGTCATTTACTACAGATGTGCACTTGTGTGCATAACAAAACCCCACTCTCAAATGCAGTTTGACCTGACATATGCTTCTAGATACTCCAAGGATGCCAATATGAATGATACAGTATAGAAGTGATATCCACTAGGGCCTTACCTGGACACTCCTAGCCTGTTGTCTGGGTGCCACCCACCTCCACGACAGAGGTGTGGCTGGTTTCCTGTGGTGCGGTGGCTGCCCCAAGGTTGGCCAGGAATTCCCCTGTAGGTGTCAGTGGGGCCTGCATAGCAGGACCCCCACCTGTGGCAGCACGGTCCCTGGTCATAGCTAAAGCCCTCTACCGAGCATGGTGAATAAGATCAGTTGCCCTGTGTCTGACCTGCTCATAGGTACACCCATGATGACCCAGATTGTTGATGGTTTCCAGTAGGTCATTTCACAGGTTGGTGCATTCCTGCTGCTGCTGTGTGCTCCTGCTGAACAGCACTGTGTGGTGCAGTCTTAAGGCATCTAGTATTGCTGCAGTCTCAGCTTCCAAAAAGGGTGGTAATCACTGTTGTGGCATTGCACCTGAAAGACATTAACAGGGAAACACATCATAGGACCTCATACATTGGGCACCATTATGTACAGATCCTGCACATCCATGTCTGCTAGCACTATCCACCACTAACACCCACATCACACCCCTGCCATCTATCAGCACAGTATGTGTGTGGGTAATGTCACCATACTGGCATTACAGCATGCACTGCACTCCTGATCCTGATGTTTCATGTTCCCCCAATGAGGACCATTAATGTACATAATCCTCCATTCATCATGCACATCAGACAGCCCACACAGCAGCAGGGAACATCACAGAAGTTCCCTACCAAGCCATAGCAGCCTATCAGACATCTACCGTACACCTATAGGCTATGAGGCCAACCCTCTACCTGGTGTCATACATACCCCTCAAGAGTTACCTCACTCTTACATGCCAGGCAATCGCACACTCCACATTGTTGGGACTGCTGCATGAGTGCAGTTCATGCACCACTCTGTTAAGACACACACACACACACACACACACACACACACACACACACACACACACACACACACACACACTCCTGGTAAAGTCTGACACAGCTTTGCTACCTATGGGCCCTTCAGCCCAGACTTTAAGGTAGTTCTGACTGCCACAATCCAGCTCTTTAACAGCTACTGTAAGACTCTCAACAAAGGGTGACAAATCCTACTGTGTGATGAGCCCATTAGCAAAATGGCAAGTGTGACCAAGACCAATGCTACTGGAGTGAACTATACAGTGTCACCAGGTGCATATGCAAGTACTCTAAGAGCTGACTTACTGCTATACAGACCAGACACAATGACAAGGTTTAATGATATGTGATAATAACTAACAAATGAACAAGAGAATACTCTAGCAATGCAGTAACTACACAGTTCAGACTTACAGGGATTAATTTCAGACAGCATTGCAGGACAGTCTGCAATACATACAGAAAACATGCAAAGTACTAGGTGCATAGGTTCATAGGATGATACTAGGCTATTGGCCCAGATGCCCTCATAAGCCTGGCCCATATTTCTGCCGATGTCCCTTCAAAGTCAGCACCTGTTTCCCCTGTCCAGCTGGGACACAAGTGGGATCCCAGGGGTGTCTTTTCTGTTTCTGATGCAGTCATCCAGCTTCTTTTTCAAGAGGGCTACAGAGGTACACTGCTAGACATGGGGAGGGAGTGTATTTTACAGACAGTGTACGGTTCGAGACACAAATCTATCCCACCAACAAGTACTATTCATGTCACAGACCAAGTATGGGCTTGGCATGTGGGTTGCATGAATGGGGTTTGTCTTACGGATATGAAGAAATGCCGTCAAGGTTGGTTTGGAAATGGCCTTGTATGTCAGACACAGGTTGCCTATGATCAGTCTATATGAGACTCAGTACAGGGACAGGGCTTTCAGCCTATCTGTATAGGACAGCTGTTGCAGACCCTGGATTCTCCTGGTCAGGAACCTCTGTGGTCTCTGCAACTGCTGCATTTGCTTGGCAATGTACATGCCAAAGGAGGCACTGTACTTGGTATTGGGTCTGATAAGGGTGGAGTACAGGGATGTTATGGCCTCCTGGTTCCTGGATGACATACCCTTATTTGTGAGATAGGCCATGTAGACAGACTTTGTACAATGGTGCCAATACGGTGGGAAACTGTCAGGTTGCTATCAACCTTGGTGCACAAGTCACCTCTCACCTGATTGCATGCTCAGTACATTGTTATTACTGTCATAATTAGTGTGAATGACATCTACCACAACAGGGAAAATGATGCATTTCCTGGCATTCAGTTTGAGGCAATGCTTCTGGCACCAGTCATTAATTTGGGTAAGGGTCTCTTGGAGGATGCTCACTTCAGTAGGGGAATGTAAGAAAGGGGCCAGCTTACAGTCATCTGTAAACCTGGTCAGCCACAGACCACTGGCTTTGTCTTCTGATCAAAAGTGTTTATTATTTTCCATATGTAACAATAATTAGAATTACAATCATCTGTGTAGACAAATGTTATTTACATACACTATTTACATTTGGCCTGAACATGAATGATTATGACAGGAAAAAAAGACCAATTATTGAAAATATATATGTTATACATTAGGAGTCAGTGTCCAAGTTTTGTGTCTCAATAAGAGTAAGAATTTTTTCCAAGGATTGTTGATCCAAATTTTAGGGGTAATTCTCAGTTCTTTGACTTCAATTTCTAGTAACACTGCTTCTTCCATCAATCTCAGAAATTCTTCAATGGTGGGTTCTTGTGATGATTTCCACTTTCTTGTTATACATTTTCTTGCTACTGCTAGTATGGTTCAAAGTAGATACAAGTCTTTTTTATTCATTTCTGTATTGTCATTAACATTCGGGAAAATTAAAGATTTAGTTAAAAACAAAGGAATTTGTAAAACTAGCTTGGAGAAATTTAGTGATTTCTTCCCAAAATGTTTTAATGTTAATACATTCATAAAAATATGCATCCAGTCTGCTTTGCATCTTAGTGAGCATCTCCAAGTGGTATCTTCAGACTAATTGATTTTGGCCAGTTTATCAGGTGTGATAAATGCTCTGTGTAAAAATTTCCGAGTATATATTTTCCACACTTGTAAATTCAATGCTAATTTAATAGAGTACAGAAGACTAGATTTACTTTCAATTGATACATTTGTTTAATGTCCTCTTGTAATGAAATTCCAAAAAAATTTGATTGGGTTTAGTTTTATAGTTCATTTTGTATATTTTTGAAATTTGACTTATATATGACTTCAAACATGTAGTTTATAAGTTTGGGGCTGGTTTTATAAGAAGAATTAATAATTATTCTGTACAGATCTTGAGCATGTTATAGTATGCTTTGGATACAAATCGGTCTGTCTTTGATGTATCATATGTATTTTGGATTTTCTGAATGTCTAGTACTCTGATTCTTTATACAGTGTTGTCAACATGTAAAGTTTATTTCCCAATTAAAGTATTCTTATTGAAAAAAAATGTTTGTAGAGCTGAAAGGTGCTAGCAATTCTATCCAAATTTTTATGCCTGTATTGGTGTGAATGAATCTTCTAAATATGTTATAAAGGTTATTTATGTAGTTTAAATTTGTTGGTTGTGTTATATTATATTGACTGCTGACAATCAATATATGCCAAAACCTATTATTTTGTTCATTTAGCATAAGATTTTTAATTAATTAGTTTTCATTTAGAAAGATAACAGTATGTAGAATTTTCCATATTGAATAATAATTAGGATCTATCCAATTTATAATAGTTCTGAAAATGGAAGCTTTTATATACGTCTCTATATCTGGAAAATGAATTCCACCCATTTCCCACGGCCTGATGTGATGTGTGTAAGCTATCCTATTTCTTTTTGGAACAAAGGAAATTTAATAGGATTTTATTTACTTCTTTTAAAAAAAAATTATTTGGTATCATGGGAATAGCATGTGCTATATAATTTAATTTTTGGGAGTAATATCATTTTTATTATTTGCAATCTGTCCTCAAACTTCAGGTACATTTTATTCCATTTTGCTATCCGCATTTTTATGTTATTTGTTATATTATTGTAATTTATGGATAAAGTTGATTCCATATTTTTACTTAGTGTTAGTCCTAGATATTTTATAATAGGAACCTGTTTACCTATTATATGATTTGTATTTGATGGAAAATCCACCTTTGTATTCAGAAACATATATTTAGATTTTGTTTTCTTAAAACGGAGACCAGAGATAAGATAGAGGTTTTCCACTAACTCATCTAGTTCTTGTAAAGATTCATCTGACACAGATAAGGTGAGTAAACATCATCAGCAAATAACATAATGTTTTAGTTAAGTTGACCATATATGTCAATACCTTTTATTTTGGGATCATTACATATTGATGATGCAAATAGTTCTATAGCTAGTGCAAATAAAATAGGTGACATAGGGCAACCTTGTTTTGTGCCTTTAGTTATCTCAATGGCTTCTGATGTAAACGGTCAAAGTTTTACATAAAACCATATATAAAGACAATCTTGCTTATCAGTGTAATGAAATGGGGAAATTCATATAATTCTAGTTCTTTGAAAAGATAGTCCCATCTGAGTGTATCAAAGGCTTTTTCTATGTCTAATGCAACTATGAGGGCTTCCTGATTATCTCTGTTTAAGAAATCTGTAAGTGTTAAAATTCTCTGGATATTGTCATGAGTATGTCTATTGTATATGGAGCCTGTTTGATCCTCATTTATGATATGTATTAATATTTTTTATTCTACTAACTAGCACTGACATAAATATTTTATAATCATTCTTAAGTAATGAAATTGGCCTGTAAGAGTTACATTGTTTAGGATGTTTAATTTCTTTTATGATGAGGGTGATTAGGGAATATATCCATGAGGGTGGTATTGTGTTTTGTGATTGCATTTCATTTAATGTTTTATGAAATAATGATAATGCAGAGGTTGGGAATATCTTATACAATTCATTAATTATTCCATCATTCCCCTGCCTTATTACTTTTACTTTCCTTGATTTTTTCAGTAATTTCTTTTAGAGATATTTGTTTTTGAATGTCTAGTTTTAGTTTTTCTGGCATTACTTTTATTTTTGTAAAATTTAAGTCTAATTTAATAGACTATTTTGTTGCGTGTCATCTCTATAATGTTCAGTGTAGTGATATTTAAAGGCATCAAGAATATCACTTATGTCTAATACTTTTTTTTATTTTCCCCTCATGTATGACATCTGTGTTACTGTTTTCAATAGATTGTCTTTTAATTCTGATTGTTAGATTATGTATGTGTTTGGGAGGTACAGCGTTTGAGTTAAATTTTAATTTTTCTATTGCTATGTTAGTTTTATGAGTTAGAATTTCATTATTTTTGTTTAGTTCCTCAATTGTTTTTTTTTTTTTTTGTTAAATGCATTTCTAGGTTCATTGATATTAAGTTGTATGATTTGTTTTTGGATGTTATGTAATTCTGATTCCCATTACTTTGTTTTATTTATAAGCCATGAAAGGACTTTTCCATTCAAATAGGCTTTCAAGGTATCACATAAGATTCCTATATTTCATTCTTTAGTATTATTTGTATCTAAAAGAAATTGTTTTTCTTTTTATCTAACCAAGGTTTGAATTGTTTTAGTCTTGTAATATAAGCCGGTATTCTTGTCATAAAAATTAACTTCTTATAATTTGTTTGTATTTTAAGAATTAATGAGTTGTGATCTAAAAATGGACATGGAGTTATGGAGAAATTTATTATTTTCGTGTTTGGCTCTTGAGATATAAATATTTTGTCTATTCTTGTTTGAGTACCATATCTATGATCTTGATGGGAGAATAATAATGAGCTGCTCTCTTTATAGCTGTATGAATCAATTAGATTTAAATTTCCACACAATTTTTTAAGGGCCTTCCCTATGGGATTAATACAAAAGCTTCTTTCGTTTGTGGTCTCAGAATTATCCAAAATGCAGTTGAAGTCTCCCCCTACTATCAGGTTTCCCTTATAAACTCTGGTAATTTAGATCTATATGTTTATTAGCTGTCTCAGCCGCAATGCCTGGGAACCAGTATACATTTGCTAGTGTCCAGATTCTATTATTAAATTTTGCTATTACAATAGCTAAAAGTCCTTCCTTGTCATCATAATTACAGACGATTTGAGGAATAGAAGCATTTGCTCCAGAATAGTAGCATTTTTTCTCCATAAGATTAATGTTCCTCTAGTCTTTTTTTTATGTGAAGAGTGAGATAATTTTATGTTTTCATTAGAATTCCATATATAATTATTTAGTTTATAGTGAGTTTCTTGAAGAAATACAACTTGTGCTTTATTTGATTTCATATATCTTAATAAATTTGATTTTTTCCTTGGATTATTTAAACCATTGGTGTTTAAAGATAGTATGGTTAAGTCCATTTCTTTTGTTTGTATTTATACATTATTTGTGGTGAAAATATGTTTAATGTTGTCTTATAATATATAAATTGTGTAACATCTCTATTAATTTTAGTTATTGTAAACAGACTTTTTTAATGGAAAAACATGAGTTATATCGAAGTTCAGGCCAATAAAGAAAGGGAAAAAATAGGTGATTCAAGCTTAGATACATAATACCAAGCAATCAAACATTTTGATAATCCCATTGGTAAACATGAAGTGATATACACTTCTAATCTGATAGAAAAAAGAAATTCTATCAGATTATCTCTCATATTTACCAACAAGTAAAAAAAAAATTTGCCACACTTACATTCAAAGAATTTTCATAGCACAGACTCCCCAGGTTTCTCTGTGTCTATCTAAATACAGTGTGCTTACCAAAGCCTTAATTATACACCTTAATTTAAAAAAAAAAATCCATAACACTACCATTACTCAATCAAATGTGTTCAGAATGGTGTGTTAGGATTATGGTTTGTAGATTGTACAAGGAATTTATTTTCCTTTTGAGATCTTTTGTTCTATAATATGCGCTGTTAGTAAACTGCATGTTAAACACGTTTTAGTCAATATTTCATGTGCTGACTTTTAAAGACATTGAATATTCATGATGTGATAGAAATCCTATACATGTAATCATTTTTGTTGAGAACAGAATGTGAACTACTGGTTTGTTGAATGCTCTAATCATTGGCATAAACAATTACCAAAAAATGTCTCTATTGGTAATAACAGATATGTCTGCAATGTTAGAAATCACTGTAAGTGCATTGTCTGTTAGTGCACAAACAATTCACTTTTCTTGTCATTTGTACTTTTGTATGCTGTGATGCAATCACAGAGCATATTTTATTTTTTTTTATTTATTTTATTTTACATTTGTTGACCAGGATAGTCTAGCTGGATACATGTCCATTTTCAGTAGATGCCCAGGGAGAAAAGCCCCACTACTAAATTATACATTTTAACAAATATGCAAAGTTTATACATACAAAACAAGTCGATCAATTACATGAATCTGATGAGACCCTTTTACTTCTGAGTTTGGTACAAAGAGTGAGAGTGACATGCATCGTTAAGAATCAAAAAACAGTAATTGTTACCTCATTTATAGCTGATGTGGACTCAAGTAAGAGCAAATCACAGATCCTCAAAATATCAATTTTTTTAAGCTATGTATATCAATAAAAAAGTCTACCCAGATGAGAAGAAAGGTATAAAAGTAAGATTTATACTTCTCTAACAGTGGCAAAAAATGCCAGTCAGGATTCATGCATGGGCATAGCCATTGGGAATTTAGGAAGGTTTTTAGTTGCTTCTTTAAAAGGGGTGTTGATACCAGGGATGTAAGTTCACTTGGAAGCTTATTCCAAAAGTAAGACCAACCGTGTTAGCAAACAGGCCATCACCAGACTTATTGTGAGATTTAAAGGCGGATACTAGGAGTTTATTAGTTGAGCGAAGGGTCGTGAGGTATTTATAAGGGGTAATAAGGTTACAGAGTATGGGAGTATTCATGGGGTGATACAATATCTTGTGGGTGATTGTAAGTTGGAGCAACAGCTGGTTTTGTAATTCCAGCCAACCTAGTTGTTTAAGATTTATGCAATGGTGGGTACAAAAATGGAGCTCCTGTGGCAAATCTAGCAATGTTATTGTCTGAGGTTGCCAGTTTATTAAAATTGGATTTTGACAGATTGGTAAAAATAGGAGGGGCATAGAGAAGGGTAGAGATGAGGTGAGTCTGAGCTATAGAAGTCCTAGCTGAAGGTGTAAGGAAGGGTTTGAGCCTGTAGAGAGCCGAGTTTTCTACTTTCTGATTTAATGGTTAAGTTAATGTGAGAATCAAAATTAAAATTGTGATCAATTGTAACACCTAGGAGTTTGGTGGTTGTATCAGGTGATATTATTGTGCCGTTCTTAGATACAATTGTGAAGTTAATGGGAGAGGACTTTTATGTAGGTGTGAACAGTAAAAGTTTAGTTTTTGGGGGGTTAAGGAGGAGACAGTATTGATGGAACCAGTTTTCAGCTAATGTAAATACTTTTTTGGAACTAGACTGGAAGTCAGCAGAAGCCGCGGCAAAGATAAATGTCGAGTCATCTGCATATTGAATGCAGGTGGTTTTTAGAAGGGATGTTTTCAAATCGTTAATAAAAATAGAAAAGAGGAGGGGTCTCAGAATAGAACCTTGTGGGACGCCAATGGTAATGGGTAGCTGAGAGGATAAGTGATTATCCCAGAGAACTGCTTGCTGTCTATTTTCTAGATAGGAATTGAACCACTGGACAGTCTGAGTGTCTAAGGAAAGAGAATTAAGAATATTTAACATGAGTTGATGATTAACCATGTCAAAGGCCTTGGAGAGGTCTAAGAAGAGGGCTGAGGAAAGTAAGTTATCATTACGATTTTTATTAAAACAGTCAGTGAAGGATAAAAGTGCAGTTGTAGTACTATGAAATGGTCTAAAACCATGTTGGCATTCAGCTAGTAGGTTATTTTGGAGAAGATGATCAAGTAATTGTCAATGAATGCATCTTTCCATGATTTTTGCTAAAGGAGAAAGTAGGGCTACGGGACAGAAGTTTGAGAGTTCATTTGAGTTACCTCCCTTATGTAAAGGGATGATATGAGACACTTTCCATAGAGATGGGATGATACCTTCTGTTATGGTTCTATTTATTAAAATGGAAATAGGGGAGGCAAGTAGTCCAGCTGCTATTTGCAGATACTCAGCTGATGGAGTACAAGGTTTAAGTTTCAGAAGTAAGGCATGGATGAGTGATGTTGAGACTGGCTGCAGTTTTAAAGTGGGGGGTTTATTGATTAGGGAGTGAAGTTCAGGGGTGCTAGCAGGAGATAATGTTTTATCTAGTGAACAGACTATTTCAGAAAAGAATTTGTTAAAAGTGTCAGCAATTTGGTTGGGAGAACTCTGAGTCAAATTAGAAGGAGTAGGAGTTTTAGAATTTCCTGGATGAAGTAGTTTATTAAAACCTGACCAGAACTTTTGTGGATTTTGATGTTGAGCTTGTTGGAATTTCAGGTAGTAGTTCTTTTTGTCTAAGAGTATTAATTTCTTTGTAGCATTTCTAAGTTGCCTAAAGTTTAGGTGATCAATTGGGTTTTTAAACACAAAAGCCAGAAGAAGTAGCTGAATTGAACCCACTTAAAGTTTTGCAGGCTGCAAATCACCACACAGTTGTAGAATGCAGAATCCACTTTATTAACTTCAGACACAAAATCCAAGGATGAGCGCTTTCGTCCAGAAAGATCTAGACTTCATCAGACAATTTACCCCACATAGTTACTTCCTTCTTATACAGTCCAAACATGAAGTTCCACCCAGTTATAAACTAATCAATTATGTCATTAAAAGCACAATATTTACAGTCACTGAATTTAAAAAGCAGACACACTATACAAACTGAAAAAGTTCATGGAACACACCACCCTAAAAACACTATATATAAACACTGCTTCATAAAAATGACAATTGACAATAAATATTTAAATATGTTGAATGTGTTAAAACAACAAATATGTGTGATTAAATAGTAAAAACTAGATATAGTAGAAAATGTTAAGAGAAATAAATACACTTAACATAAATACTGAACATGTGAATTATTTAAAATGTTAAAATGCATAATGGAGAAATATATATATATATATATATATATATATATATATATATATGTACATATATATATATATATATATATACACATGACTGATACTCAAAGCATTGCACAACACAGAAACACTTCAGCTAACTACAGATATTTGTAATTAAAAGAGCAATGATATGCCTCAGCTACACATACTACTTAACTGCAGCTATTCAAGTTTCACAGGAATTCTTTGGTAACCTTTGTTAACAGACCCTAGCCAAGAACTGTTAATTGTACAACAGAACAGAATTTGTATAACCAAACAAATGTAGTACTACCATAACATACAAAATAAATGTCATCAAAGCTTAAATACTGAGCTTCTAATCAAATCTACATGCAGAGATGACTGATACTTAGAGCAATGCAGACTAAACATCAGATAGATATACCATGTTGCCATATATATGTAAACAATGTCACATCTGCCTAGTTCCTATACAACATGCAAAGCTTTTTGTGTGTGACAGGTCTGAAAGTAATAATCCACATTAATGCTGCATTATGTCATATTACATCAGTATTTCTCACCTGCCTTCATGTCACAGGCTAACAGAAAATAACATAATACTCTGCGTCAGGTGTACATATTTGTCTGATGTGTGTGTAGCACTGGAAGTCATAACAAAGTTAAACACTCTTCCAATTTCAACTTAGTAATTATAATCAACCTAGTAGTTATTTATGTTTGAAGGCAATACAACAACTTGTAGGTGTAGACATTTATATCTGTTTGGTGCACTGGAACTAAGATAACACATTTTTAAAACAAGTACAACCCATTTATTTGATGTTTTGCAACTCATGTCTGTATGTTTCAGGCTTCCAGCTTCTACTATTAATACATACTTGTGCACAGGTAATACCTGATATACATTTCTGTTCTTTGTCAGTATGACACATTGTGTTTACACTCTTGCAGTTCAGTCATACCTCTCAACCTGTTAGAGCAACACATCTGGACAAAGGCACACATCGATGGGGGGCAACGACCAGAAAATAGTGACACTTTATAAATCTAGCTGTAACACACTTAGTTGCCAGCAAAGACGGTTTCACATTCACAGGAATACTCTGAAGGATATGACATCTGACAATCTCACAGCTCATGTGGAGTAGCGGTAGCTGCTGTGACTTGAGTGCACAGGGTCCTGGGTTTAAGGCTTTCCAGGGATGTGTAATTTTCAGGTCAACTTCAAAACATCTAAAACCCATAACATCTAATTTCATAACACTACCAAACACACTTTTTACTACGTTTCTGCAGGGGGGCAAGCCCCCTGCACCCACCATGTGGGGAGCACTTCCCCCACACACCCCGTAAATTAAACATACCAACTCCAAGATCACACTACAGTGGGGAAACGTTAATTTCCTAACCCCACTGTACCAATCCCCCCTGCAGAAATGTAGTAAAACGTGTGTTTGGTAGTTTGGTGTCGTTATATATGGAGGGGATGTTATTTTCATGTGCTTTTGTAGTGTTAGATGTTATGAAATTCAATGTTATGGGTTTTATATGCTTTGGGTTTTAGATGGTCTGGTCTCAATGTTATGAAATTAGATGTTATGGGTTTTAGATGTTTTGAAGGGGACCCATCTTTTCCCATTATGTTAAATGACTGCAATGCATGATATGTTTGTAAAAGCATTACAAATTCCCACAGCTCAGATGGTGTAGCAATAAGTTGCTGTGATTGTACTGCATAGGGTCCTAGGTTCAAGTCTTGGTAGTGATGATTTTTTTTCATTAATGTTAAATGAGCATAATGCATGACATGTTTGTAAAAGCATAACAAATCCCCACAGCTCAGATGGTGTAGTGATATGTTGCTGTGATTGTAGTGCACAGCGTCCTGGGTTCGAGACTTGGCAGGGCTGATTATTTTGTTGCTGGGCAGAACAAGGGCTGATGGAGACAGAGTGATTAAAGCAATTTTAAGCAGTTGTAAGCTGGTTTGCACAGTTTTGCACCACCAGACCCTGGTCTCCTACTTGGGGGCTCAAGAAAAACTGATGTAATGGCGTCAGCTGCCTTACTTTATACTACTGATGACCTGACGTCAGTCCTCAAGCGACAGCAACCAAAGCAGAAATACTAAGTCTCTGGTATTCGGGCTGGCCGAGGGCTACCCTGGCAGGGATAACCCAAATGTGATGACTGCAACAGTGAAACATAAAGAACATAATATTTCATTTATATCTTGTTTTACAGCTCCACAATCTATAGTTTTGCTTAACAGCTGGTTCTCAGAATAACCTCGGTTAATGTGTGCTGTGAAAGCCACATTTGCTGTGAAGAAGCTGTACACGCCAACAGTCTTGTGGTGTAAGTCTTTATTTTACTTATATGACACAGTGCTTTACTACTGCATATCCTGCAGATCAATATTAGTCTGGCAAACTTTTATTTATCTGTTAGACACAGACCACAATACGCCTACTGGCAGTAAACAATTTACTCCTTATTTATTTCACTATATACTGCAAGGTAGATCTGTACTCACCAGCCTGTCAGCGCAACCTTGTCCGTCTGTCGGCATGGGCCTCAGCATTGTTAGCCCTCTCCACTGCAGCTGTAGGGGGAAAAAACAAACATTATGCATACCTGTCTATCACATACTCAGGCTAGAATTTGGTACAGCTATGGATGAGATACTTACAACCACTGGAGCATTCTGTGCCAGAGCATCCTGGATCCACCGGGCCAAGAACACCCCCTTCCTATGCTTTAGGTCGGCATAATGATGCTGTACCTGCTCACCAGTTCAGGGTATTCCAGTGGCACTGGTGAGGTCATGTGCCAGACGGTCCCAGGCCTCCACTTTGTACTGAGAGCCCTGGTACTGGCCCTGCAGCAGTCTGCCATCATGGTGTTCTATGAGGAGTCTAGCCATGACCCTGGACTCCAAAATGTCCCAGCGCTGTGCTCGATGGCACGCTCCCTCTCCAACGCCAGACATGGTTCCTGTACAGAGCAAACTACAACAGGTTCTGGCTGTATTCCCGCCTGTGTGGTTTAAATAAGGCCATATTCCTGGCCTTTGCTGTCATTAGACCATTTTGAGAATCCTAAGTGGTGTGCAAGTCCACTAAGCTGAGCTGAGCAGTGCTTAAAGGGGAAATGCTGAGCACTGTTTAACAGTGCACAAATCCATTTAGCTGAGATGCCTGCTGCTTAGATTTTATGTCTAAACAATGCTTAAACTGTCTAAGCAGAGCTGAGCACTGCTAGGCATTGCCCAGTTTTCATTTAAAAAAATATCAGAATTGCAAATTAATTAATCATTACTTCTTCTTCTTTTTCTCTTTTGGCTGTTCCCTTAAGGGGTCGCCATAGCGGATCATCTGTTTCCATTTCTTCCTGTCCTCTGCATATTGCTCTGTCACACCAACCGCCTGCATGTCCACTCTCACCACATCCATAAACCTTATCTTAGGCCTTCCTCTTACCTGGCAGCTCCATCCTTAGCATCCTTTTCCCAATATACCCATCATCCCTCCTCAGCACATGTCCAATCCAATGCAATCTCACCTCTCTGACTTTGTCTCCAAACCGTCCAACCTGAGAGGATCCTCTAATATACCAGTTCCTAATCCTGTCCATCCTTGTCACACCCAGTGCAAATCTTAACATCTTTAACTCTGCCATTTCCAGCTCTGACTCCTGTCTTTTTGTCAATGCCACCGTCTCCAACCTATACAACATAGCTGGTCTCACTACCCTCTTGTAGACCTTCCCTTTCACTCTTACTGGTACTTGTCTGTCACAAATCACTCCTGACACTCTTCTCCACCCCACTTAATCATTACTAATATAATTAAATATATATGATTTACTTTACATGATGTCCCCCTATATGCTTTCATTACATTACCTTTGGGTGTGACTACACTGTATGGGACACTTGTGTATACATGGGTGACTTCACGTGCTATATGCACTGACACTTCCATTTTGAACCAGCTACAATACCCTGGTTAACAAATATCAATTACTATATAATTTAAAATAAAAAAATAATTTTAATAATGCTTTCCCATTTAAAAATAAAGGGCCTGTCTTGTTACTCAAAGCATGAACTGCGGCGTGCAAAGCTGGGACTCTAACCACTATCTTGCCATTAAGGATTTTAGCTATACATTTGTATTTAGCTCCTATGAGATATTTAAGCAATGCTGAGTAGAGAGCCGTAACACGCAAACCTGCTTAGCTATGCTTAAACTCAACTTAGAATGGAAAAAAAATAATCTAAGTACTTTAATTACATGTATTAATACTACTTGCAAGTCATATTTGGTAATGTACTACCTGTCATTCTATAAGTCTGTATGGGCAATATCAGGATTGAAATCACTACACAATGGTATACATTTGAGTTTCAGACTTCTAATCCTTCCCTACATGTTATGTTAATACAAACCCTGTTCCTCTATCAACTTTCTAAGTTTGTAAGGGCAATATTTATAATCTGTCCCTATCTGTCCCCCCATCATTTTAGGCTTTGGCCAGTTTTTTGCTCTAAAAGGTTGAGAGGTATGCCCCCCATCATTTTAGGCTTTGTCCAGATTTTTTGCTATAAGAGGTTGAGACATGTTTAAGGTGCCGTACGGCACTTTCGCATTGCAGGAGGTGTGTGACAGTACCTGTCACACACACCCTCCATTGCTTCCCATTTAAACTCCTGCTTTCAGTGTCTGCGGACACTGAAAGCAGTTAGAAAGTGCTATATGACACTTTCAGAGTGCAGGGGATGTGCTGGATGTGTGAGCATTACTGAAACATGCCCCTGCACTCCTTCAGTGTTTGTGTCTGCAGAACTATTCTCAGTATATAAGGCACGCTACTGTTAAGGCTATGCAGACACAGACAGTATTCACTCCATGTAGGAATAACACTATTCTTACACGGAGTTTATTGAATCCTGGGGAAAATGTTTACTGTCTCTCAATACTGTCCCAGTACTATCTAAAGGTGGGTGCCTTTTCCACATAAATACAGAGTGGCTCAGTGAGCCAACCATGACCAGACACAGTCGGTTTCATGAGAGGTTTACATAAATCTTTGAACTTTAGGAAGTCGATAGAGTACTGGAACTACATGATGTTTAACTTGAAAAAATTAATTCAACTCATTGGTCAAGAGACCACTCATATGCAAATCAAATATATGGGCTTTATCTCTCTTAATCAATTAATTAACCTGAAACTTAAATAACTCAACATAAGTGGCACTATCTGATAGCAGATCATTCATCTGACATAAGTAGTAGCTCTTATCCATCACAATTACAGCTCCAACTTTATCAGCTGGTTGAATCTCAGCAGAAGTGTCCTCACATAATACTGTCAAAGCTACAGATTCATGAGGTCTTAAGTTAAAAAAGACAGTTCTATATCTAATAGTGAGTGTATCATATACATTGCATTTACAAGATCTAAGGAAAGTGGATGCAAAGTGGGAACAAATGTACTAGGTTTCTTGAAAGGAAGTGTATTAAAACCAATAGGAAACATTTTTAAGAGTCACATTCCTTGCAAACAATTTAAGATCCACTAATACATTGGCAACATTCACTCTAGTAGCTGGAATAAAATATAAACCTCTACTCAGAGCACTCAACTTGTGTGAAGTCAACAAGACTGAAGAAATATTGTGTATCAAGTTATCAGCATCTTTCTGCATGTTACAATATCCCTACTCTTTTGTGCAGCAGTTTATGCCTTCCTGTGACCTCTCCTTTTTCTCATAGGTTCCTAAGTGTGTACTAGGCTAATGGCCCTGGAGCTTTTACAAGCCTAGCCCAAAAGAATTGCCCAGGCACCATCCCACCCAAAGTTAGCTCACAGTGCCCCTAACTACCTGGAGTGATCCCTGGGGTGAACTTTCTGTTACCCATCCACTTGTCAAGATTTCAACTGAAGAGGACTAGCGAGGTACTCTGCTTGACATGAATAGAAAGCTTATTCCAGACTATGGGCAATCTTTGGGAGATGAAGCTGTCCCTCCAGCACGTTCTGTTAATTGTGGTACTGAGGTTGTGATCTCTGGAGTGTGTGGCATGGGGGGGGGGGGACTGACATTTCTTTAGGTGTAGTGTTTCAAATATGGCTGGGTCAGACATGGCTTTGCAAGTCAAGCAGAGATCACTTCTAAGTAGATGATAAGAGAATGAGAATAACTGAAGTTTCTTGAGTCTGTCCATGTAGGACATGTGTTTAAGGCCTAGGATCCTTTTTGTGAGGTAAAGTGAGAAGTGGCCAAAAATTACTGTTGTGTACACTTACCATAAATGTAGATGTTGGAGTGTATTCACTGTTCCAGTCATTACATTTGGGTAATCTGCTGACAGGTTGCCCTCAGTCAGCCTGATTAACAAAGCCTTGGGTCCTGCATCGGTTGCTGTCCCTTCTTCCATGACGTCAGGTCGTCAGGGGTATAAAACATGCAGCCGATGCCATCACATCAGTTTTTCTTGCCCCAGATGCCAGGTGCCCCCCTAATGGGGAGCAAATAAACACAAAAACACAAAGGTATACCTCCAACCAAAAGCAAATACATCAAAAAGGCTTTTAAGCATAGTAAAGGAAAGGAGAGGTATAGTCAGAAAAAACTAGGGGGCTGGAGGGAGGGTAACCAGTACTGCAACAGTGAATACACTCGAACATCTATATTTATGGTAAGTGTACACAACTGTACTATGTTCTTCGTGTTTCACTGTTGCAGTCATTACATTTTGGCAGATTCCCAAAGCTATGGTTGGGAGGAGGAGTTTATACAACATTAGGGCCAGCTATAAGGCCCTGCAAGACAGCAGTGGCAAAGCCAGCTCTGGATTTAGAGAAAATTGGTAAATGATAGTGCTTGGTGAAAATATGTACAGAACTCTAGGTAGCAGCTTCTAGGATATCCCTGGTAGGAACACCTCTGAGAAAGGCTGCAGAAGTAGATGCAGCCCTGGTGGAGTGAGATCTGATCCCCTGGGGGATAGGTTTTCCATGGTGGTTATAGCAGAAATAAATGCAATGGCATATCCATTTAGAAATGGTTTGTTTTGAAATAGCCTTCCCCTCTGCCCCTGCAGCAAATGCTACCAGCAATTGTTCAGGTTTTCTTTGAGATTTAGTCCTGTCCAGGTAGAATCTAAGTTTTCTGTGCACATCCAAGGAATGCAGAATCCATTCCCCTTTGTTCTGTGGATTGGGGAAGAAGGTTGGCAAATGAATAGACTGATTAAGAGCCACACTGGAAACCACCTTGGGCATGAAGGATGGATTGGTCCTGAGTGACACCCTGTCCGCATGAAAGATGAGGAAAGACTACACTGCCATAAGAGCCTGTAATTCAGATACCCTTATAGCTGAAGTGATTGCTAAAAGGAAAGCTGTTTTCCAAGAAATAAATTTATAGTCTGCAGTAGCAGATGGTTCGAAAGGAGGTAGAGTGAGTTTCTCCAAAACAAAGTTAAGGTCCCAGGCAGGGGTAGGAGCTCTCCTGGGTGGTCTCAAGTTTTTTGCCCCACTGAGATACTGCTTGAGCAGAGGATGAGAGAAGAGGAGTGGTTCTGTTTTATAGTGAGCTGAAATAGCTGAGGCGTGGATTTATATGGAGGGAAAAGACAGGCCCTTGTGAAGCATCTCAGTTAAGTATTGCAAAATCTGAAGTAAATTGGGCGCTGCTGTGCTCATCCCTAAAGACTGGTTCCAGGCACAGAATCTTTTCCATTTGTCAGCATAAGATTTTCTAGTGCTAGGTCGCCTCGCCTCCAAAATGACATCCATCACAGGTTTGCTGAGGGATGAAAAGGGTGAATTTAAGAGATTAGCCAGGCTGCAAGGTTCAATGTTGGAAGCGGAGTATGCAGAATTTGGTTCTCTTGCTGAGACAGCAGGAAAGGGGTCTGAGGCAAGTGCCATGGAGATATTTGCGACACACTGCGCGGCCAGTCTGGACCAATCAAAATCATCCTTGGTTTGTCCTGTTTGACTTTTAGTAGAACTTTGGGGAGCAGAGGCAGAGGGGGAAAGGCGTAGACTGATAGGTTTTTCCAGCTGAAGGACAGAGCATCCACTTTCCAGGCTTGTTTGTGTATAGTCCTTGTGCAAAACTTGTCCAACTGGTAATTCTGAGGGGAGGAAATAAATCTATGTCTGGGCTCTCCCATTCGCTTGTCAACATGTTGAAAATCCGTGGTTCCAGTTTCCACTCATGTGGGTCCATGAGGTTTCTGCTTAGTCCATCTGCCAGTGTATTCAATTTTCCTGGCAGGAATTGAGCTTGTAGATGCACTTGGTAGCTCAAGGCTGTGTTCCACAATGCCATGGCTAGTCTGCCGAGGGGGTAGGAATGTGTACCCCCCTGCTTGTTTATGTACCACATAACCGTGGTGTTATCTGTCTTTACCATTAGTTGTCCTGGAAGAATGTAGTCCTTGAAGGCTGTCAGAGCATTCTGTACAGCTAACATTTATTTTTGATTGATATGTAGGTGCATTTGATTTGGGTTCCATTTGCCCTGAATGCACTTCCTGCCAGGTGAGCCCCCCCCCCATGAATAGTCTGATGCATCTGTAGTTAGGGTTTGGACGGCAGGGGGTAGTGTGAATGGTAGTCCCTTGTGTTGGTGGCAGGCTTCTGCCCACCATAGGAACTCTAGGCATAAGCATGGTATGATAGGAATCATTGTTTCCAGGCTGTGACAATGTGGACTCCATAGACTTTTTAGATACCACTGTAGTTTCCTCATATGCAGTCTTGCATATGGAATTAAAAGAATGCAGGAGGCCATGAACCCCAAGGCTTGCAGTATTTGTCTTGCAGATAGCAGGGTTTTTGTGGCCACTTGTTTGAAGTAAGTTACCAAATGAATTTGCTTCTCTGGCATGAGGAAAGCCATCTGGGCAGTTGTATTCAAGCTTGCACCCAGGAATATAATCTGTTGACAGGGTACCAGTTGTGATTTCTTTTCGTTTATGGTGTACCCCAGACAAGTTAGAACTCTTTTTACAAACGCCAGATGATTCAGAAGTATGCCCTGGTTTTCTGCCTGAATTATACAAATCGTCCAGGTATGGGTATATTTGAATATTTCTTTGCCTGCAAAATGCAATAACTGGAGCCAGGCACTTTATGAATACCCTGGGCAAAGTAGACAAGCCAAAGGGCAGTGCAGAGAACTGATAATGCAAGTAGCCTGCTTTGAAGCGTAGGTATCTTCTGCAAGACTCCCTGATTGGGATGTGCAGGTATGCTTCTTTTAAATCCAGAGTTGCCAACCAGGCGTGTTTGCCTAGCATAGGAAGTAACTGGTGAAGAGTCAGCACCTAGAATTTTGGAATCTCCAGAAAGGTGTTTAGAGTAGACAGGTCCAGGATTGGACGCCATGATTTGTCTTTTCTGGGTACCAGAAAAAGCCTGGAATAGAAACCTTGTCCCTTTTCCTCTTCTGGTACCAGTTGAATTGCCCCCATGCTTAAGAGGGAAAATACCTGTTTTTGAGCTTCTGCCCACTGATTTGGGGGCAGGTCTGGCCACCCGTTTTGTGTTGGCAATCTGTGAAAATGAAATCTGTATTCCTGAGACACTATATTTAAAACCCATTTGTCCTGGGTTATGAGTTCCCAGTTCTTTGCATGAAGAGCAATCTTTCCCCCCAAAGGGGCGGTTAAAAGATAAGTGCTTGGTAATTTTAAAAGGAAGTCATTGAGACTGTTTACTATGGGGGTGTCTTGTTATTTCCAGATTTTGAAGTGGAGACCCCCCCACTGCTTGCTTCTGAGAGTCCCCTGGGATTGAAACCTCGGGTTTTTGCTGTGCCTGGGTTTGGCCTGAGAAGACCTGGAAGGGACCGGAAAGGACCAGTTCTTAGTAGGCCAGTGCCTACTAAATCTAGGAGGTTGCACTTGTAAAAACATCTTTAACAGTTTGCATAGATTTAGCTTTATCTTCCATCTTTTTAAGAACTTCTTCAGCCTTGCTGCCAAACAGGCAGTCCTGATTTAAAGGAGCATCCAACAATTTAGCTTTAACATGATCAGGCAAAGATTGTTCCTTAAGCCAATCATGCCTTCTAAGCACAGACCCAGTAACAGCAGCCCTGCAAGAGGCCTCTAAAGAATCAAAGCCACATTGCAAAGTATGTTTTCCAACTTGTTCAGAAGAATGCATTAAGTCATGTAAATCTTTATTTTCCACAGAGTCAGGAATCAACATCATTTTCTGTATAAGCAGTCCAATAACATGTTGCTGATATTTTAACATATGAAATTGGGAGTTTAAGGCTCTGATTACTAAGGTTGCAGAAGTATAAACATTTTTACCCCATCTATCCAGCACCCTGGATTCTCTATCAGAAGAGGTAGGATTTTTAGCAGTAGAAGCGTTAATGCCCTTGCTTCCCTGAGAAATAGTCTCTGGATCTGCAGCAGGATTTTTGAAAAGGAACTTGTGGGACTCAGGAACCCTGTAGTATCTGTTAGATTTACTATGAGCAGGAGGCAGGGAATCGAGGCCGAACTGGATTCCGAGAAACATCATCAACAATGTCTAGTACAGAAGGTATAACTAAAGGCCTACGCTGAGGTAGAAGAAGGAAATCCCTAAGCCTCTTTTTTGAATCAGAAAATTCCTGGCTTTCCCAGTGAAAATGCTCCCTTAAAGTATGTAAAGTTTTCCCAAAAGAAAAGTCCTCAGAAGGGGAAGCAGAGGGAATGGAATCTTCTGCATCAGAATCCTCATATGTATGTATCGACAAATCCAGGTTACCAGAAGACTCAGACAAAACAGAATCCTGATCAGAAGATTCATAAGCAAGCTTAGCCCTAGGCCTCTAAGGGGGGGGGGGGTTTGACTACCCCTGATTAGAATTATTAGATCTTCAGCCATTTTTATCATTTGCTTTTTAGGCATAGGGGCCTGAACATGTGGCCTGGGCATCGATTTTTTAGACATGGATCGAGATTTAGGCCTTAGTAATGAAGGAGGTGTTGTTTTAATATGCAAGTCTGTAGGCCTGATTACACCCTCAGAAGCCGGTGCCTGCACAGCGGCTCAGGATCCATCCAAGGTAGAGACATCCGGGGGTTCCATAGTTGGAGTATCTTGCGGCATACCGGACTCCGAATTAGTCTCAGTAGAAGCCTGCGAATCAGAAGTGGCAGGTATCAGGGGCTGCGAAAGCGCCTCACTGAGTACCAGCTAACTGGCAACTGGTTTAGGAGAACCATTGTCAGCAGTTTTGGACCTCGATGGCCTGTCTCTGTCTTTATCTTTGCGTTTTTTCGGAATCCCAGTAGTCGGATGGCTAATCGACGACATTTCTGGATAATTAAACCAAGAACCGAAATAATGAGAGGCAAAAATATAACGACGATGGATAGTGCACTGATTAAATAAAGCACAAAACGAACAGTAAGTTACGTCGTGGTCAGGGTCTAGGCAAGGAATACAGTACGAATGAAAATCCTTATGAGGTATTTGCTTTCCACAAGTAATGCTATTATTAACTTTTACTGACATTGGTAAGGAGCAAGAAAAAGTTTCCCCAATGGGGTACTTAGCTTTAGTTGAAGACTTCGGTTCTGAAACTCGAATGCGAAAATTTCAGGAGTCGGCCGACCGGCACTTGCGAACTGCTTCTGCTTCGGGCACCGCACAGCAAGAAAGACTGATGTAATGGCGTTGGCTGCATGTTTTATACCCCTGATGACCTGACGTCATGGAAGAAGGGACAGCAACCGACACAGGACCCAAGACTTTGTTAATCAGGCCGAGTGAGGGCAACCTGCCAGCAGATAACCCAAATGTAATGACTGCAACAGTGAAACACGAAGAACATCAGTGGGAGTCTCTGCATGCATTTACATGTACATCTTGTAAATCTGAATGTGAACAAATCAATCAATAACATCATTAACAAAACAAATCACATGATTTGAGAATCGGTTTTAAAGGGACAGTATCATTAAGACCTGAGCTAATATTGCTCCGTCGGCTGAAAATTTTAAAATCAATCTTAGTTCAATACATTCGATCATACTTACATTATCACCTCCTCTCAAATCAAAACTAAGCAACTGCAAAACTAAAAAATTAAAAATATGAATGCTACATAAGGAATTAACATGTTTCTCTAATGCACTAGACAATACCGACAGTATAAACCAAATTGCAACTCATACAAATGGGTAATGAAGGTTACCACAATTAAAGGTTAGATAAAAGGAGAAGTGTGGTATCAGTATGTACTAGCAAAAAGTATAAGCATATTAACTGAGCATCCACTGGTCTCAACTGCAGACAGTGGAAAGTACTCTCAGGTTGTAGGATTTTGTAGATATTCAAATACGTCACAGATGAGATGAAGAGTTTCACTAATGAAGTGAGGAAATATACCTCAAGAACAGCTCTTACTATGTGGGCAGATTTAAATACTCCCTTTGAGATACATACACTCAACAAAAGACACTATGGAAGAAATTATTTCAAAAGCAATGACATATCTTTATATCAATATGTCAGAATGCATACAATAAATGTAAATATGGTGGCTATAGTGTTGCCACCAGCAGAAACCATAGTTGTACAGGTTAAAGTTGTCCCTCCACTTGGTAACTCTGATCATAATTTTGTTACCTTTAAGGTCAGTTTACTACACAAAGACAATAATAATATACAAAGTACAGTGTCGTGCCAAACGTTTTACCAAGGAAACTATGCAGAAATTAACTAAAAGTGGTGCAAATGGAAACAGAAAAAAATAATTCAGTAATAGCACCGTAAAAGAAAAGTGGAAGTTATATTACTCAAAACTGGAAGAGCTACTCTCTCTCTCTCTCTCTCTCTCTATATATATATATATATATATATATATATATATATATATATATTCCAAATAAGGTAATTTTCAGCAAACATAGATGAATAGAGTTTTGTGGTGGAACAGAAGGTTGCAGCACACTCTAGATAACACAAAAAGAGCTGGAGAATAAAGAAAGATCATTCATCAGAAAATAACATAATAAATTGTAAATACAGTGCAAAAGCTGAAAGTAGCTATAAGAAACTCTAAAAAGAGGCACAAGTTTAATTTAGCAAGATTAGCGATGATACTAAGAAAATGTTTTTCAGGTGTACTACGGAATAAGGAATGAAATGATAGTTATGTACTTACTTTAATGGTAGATCATGACTATCCATGTCTGCCTACTTCACTCAAGGGACTGCTCACTGCCAAGCACCAGCATGTAAAACAACTCTCTCTTTCTCTCTTAGTATCTCTCTCTGAACTCCTCCTCTACTACCCATAAAGCAGTGCTGCTTCCTGTTTACATGAGATCATGTTTGCCTACCAAACAGAAAACTAAACATAAAGGCAGGCCTAAAGAGGTCAGTAAATTTAAAAGTAGTTATGTGATGATGATTTGCAGAGGGCCAAAGGTAGGACTGATGAAGTAGATGTACATGGATAATCAAGATCTAATGATATATTAAGTACATAACTACCAATTTACTAATGGGTCAGAGTTTCCAGTTAACACTTTCAGGGGCATCATGACAGAATACTACAGAGAACAGTGGTTCCAAAGGAGGACCTTGAAAGAAATACTGTGTCTATTTGTAATGTCTGGTGAAATAGCCATAATTTGTTTCTAGACTAACGACCACTAGGGCCATTACAAGCCTAGCTGCGCACCCCAAACCATTTGGGTCCCAAATATCATGAGCATCTATACAGGGGGGGCATGTTAGTAGGGAGGTAACTAAGGATTTGTAGGTGTGGGTGTTAGTTAATATTTTACTTACTGAAAGACTCTGCCCACAAAGGAGATGGAAGACAGACTGGTGGGGGAGGGGGGGGGGGTAAATTTACGATTTCTCATCCAATTGTCAAGGTTTCATTTGAATAGGGTCAGGGATGAACTCTTTTTTACATTGATGGGGAGCCTATTCCATACTGTTGCGATCTTTTTGGACACATCTGTCTCTCCAGCACATTCTGTTTATGTCACAAGTGAAGTTCACATCCTTGGATCTAGTGTTTCTGGTGCTAATTGTTATAGGCATGTGCAACAGATCCATTAGGGCTGCATCTAAGGAAGTCCTGTAAGCCAGGCAAAGATCCCTTCTCAGCAACCAGTAGGAGACTGAATGCAGAGACAGAGCCTTCCTTTCGCCAGTCAGTGTGGGGCAAATTCTCCTGGTGAGACACCTTTGTGGGAGTTCAAACTGTTGCAGGTGCCTGGTTAAACTGTATTCAATGATAGGTATGATAAGGGCAAGAGTGGTCCTATAACTTCCATGGACCTGGATGCCATACACTTACCTATAAGTTGAGTGGTATAGAATGATTTTATTACTATCTTAGGTATGTGTTAGTCAAAAGCCAGACTGCTGTCTACATATGTTTCCAAATCCTTTCAACTCTTATGGATGTTTTTTTTTTTTTGGAATAAATTAACTGTGGTTGGCAATTTCCCTAAAATGCATTGTAACACATTTTTGGCACTGAGTTTTAGTCTATGGCTTTGGCACCAGTCATTTGTCTGTGTTAAACCCTCATTCAAGATGTTTGAGTCTTGGAAAAAATCTGTAACAGCTCCAAATTTACAGTCATCTGTGAACTTGGTCAGCCAGAGGTCTTGAACATTAGCCTTGACTTTCGAGAAGTAGATGTCAAATAGGAGCAGGCCCAGCATACAGCCCGGAGATTACTCCATTGGTGACCAGTCTCAAGATAAGGTGGTCTCTCTGATCCTGACTCGATGGGTCTATGCAGGGAGTAATATCAAGCTCAGACAGCTTGTCAACAATGCCCGAGTGGGGTATTGTACTGAATGCCTTAGCTAGGTCAAGATACACATTTGCACTGTTTTACCCTTGTCCACTGCACTGGTGATCCTCTCAAAGACATCTACCAGCTTAAGTAGGCAAGACCTCCCCTTAAAAAGCCAAAATATGATGGATCTAGTGTCTGTAGGTTGCCATTGTCTTTGTTTACAATTTCCATGATAATTCATTCAATGGCTTTGCATATTAAGCTTGTTAGACTGATGTGTCTGTAATTACCTGGGTCAGCTGATGGTCCACACTTGTGGAGGGGAATGACTGTTATAATCCTCCATTCATTCACTTAGAATGTAGCCGGTTTCAAAGTTGTAGTTGAAGAGTGCCTCAAGTGGTCCTGACTTCCTGATAGGTCATCTTTTAGACTGTTCAGAAGGCAATCAGAGATGTTGTCAGGATCCATGGAGGTGGTGTTCTTAACTTTATCAGTGCTACCCACACCCGGTCCTCAATGATAGCCAGGGGAAGTATGTTGGAGGAGATTTAGCTGGGTTTTCTAGGTTGATTTTTTACTTCAAAGGAGACAGTTTGTGATATGACCTCCTAGTGAGGATGTGACACAAGGGGGATGCAACACTTTCCCATGTTGGGGAGTACCAGATCCAGTATGTTTGAGCCTCTGGTTGGAGTGTGCACTATCTGTTCCAGGGTGTCTGCGTTAATAAAGTCCACAAAGTATTGTGGCTGTGAGTTTGAGGCAGTTTATGTTTTGCACTCCATAAGAGGGGTAGTTAAAGTCACCCAAAAACAGGGTGTTTGGTTGGATGGTAAGCGTGTCTAGTAGGATTAGGTAAGAGTCATGAGACTCTAGGGACATAAATGGTGACCTGTAATTAGCCATGATATAGGGAGGGACCTTCTGTATGGTGACCTGCATATGGATGAGCTTCATGGTATCATCCAGTTTAACCAACCTGGAGGGATGTTTGTTGCTAATGTAGATCAAGATACCTCCATCTTTTGCCCCAGTCTGTGCTGTTGTTGGTCTAAATGTGTGGAAGGCATTGTAGCCTTGCACTACTAGAGTACTTTCTATGGCTTCAAACCAAGTCTTGGTCATTGTACAAATGTCTACATTCTCCAAATTAAGGAGGGGATGAACGGTGTGAAGTTTTTTGCTTAGGCTCCTAGCACTGAGTAGTAACATCTTAAGGTTGCTTGGAGACTTTTTGCTATGTTGTTTGTTTTGTTTTATAGGCATTGCCTAAAAAAGGTTCAAAGGGGGTGGACAAAGTTTTAGCCAACATATGAAAGCTAAGAAGGACGTGTGTAGCCTAGCCATGGCAAAGCAATGTGGTCTGTTGACCATGTTCTCCCAAGATGACAAATACTGGATTCCCCTTCCCTGGATTGACAGCAGAACCTAAGCCAATTATAAAATCAATCATTTTATGTTCATACTGTGGCATCATCTTTGATGAAGATACAATGATATTCACTGCAAACTCATACCTATCTGTGACAGACATTCCTATAGCTCCATTAAGTCTCTTTTCACATAGTCCAGTAAGGTACATCTCAGGTCATTTACTCCCATATGGACTATGATAGAAACATATTGGTACCTGGGGTGGAGTGACTTGACTGCATGTATGATACTGTAGATCCCAGCTCCATATAGGCAACTAACCATTATCTTCTCCTCATCTAACCTGAGGAGTGGAGCATCTGTGTGTTGCAGAATTGAGTCCCCAACAACAAGAGTATTAGGTAAAGTGTATGCCTGCCTTATAGACTTTGATCGTGGGTGACCATTGGGTGTAAGCTTATGTGAATTGTTTGGTGTTGCATTTGGTGTGTAGTTTAGTGATTGCTGAGGAGTAGTGTTGCCATTAGGTGGCTTTGCATGTCTTTGAGATTTGGGAATTTTTTTAAGCACCATAGCATATGACAATCAGTGTGTGTGTTGACTGGTGTGTGTAAGAGATACAGTGTGGGTATTCTTGACAACTTCATTTGTATGTGAGACTTTTGTCTCCATGGAAGTTGGGTATTTACATATATCACATACTGTGTTATTTTCTCTAATGATTAACTGGTTGTCTGAGACCATGAGGCAGTTCCTACATTACCTTAGGATGCCCGAATCTAACAAGATGGACACAGAGACATTTTGAAATTGCATATCCATGTTGTCCGCTCCTGTAATAGGGTGGGCTGTTTAGGATTAAGGATTGGGTTTTAACAGGGTCTCCTAGGTGAGTTTCTGGGGTTTAGGTCAAGATGTGATATACTGCTAGGTTATTGTAGTGCTTTTCCATGTGCATGGTAGCTACTCTAACCTCAATTCTCACAATGCCACACAATTTAACAGATGTTGGACCCAATCCTAACTTCATACGGGACTTTTACTGTCTAGGCATTTGTTACTATACAGGGCACTGCTTGGTTGACAGCTCCGCGCAAATATGCCTGACCTGAAGCAGAGAAAAACACATTGGAAACTTACTCCTATGCCCTCTAGCCAATAAACAACCACACTTGAGCTTCCTGGAGGGCTTCCCAACTCAGAGTGACCAGGTAAACAGCTTCTACAATGAGATGGGTGATCCTGGGATTCCTTATTGGAATAGCACAGCAAAAGCTGCTCTCAAGTGCTGATTAAACAACAAACAACTGGCAAACAACTAAGCCCCTGGTTAATATTTCTGCAAGGTGAAATAGAGGCAAACAGAAATAGAAAAGCCAACATAGAAATGACTATTCCTAGAAAGCCAGGTAACATTTGCATAAAAACCATCACTGAAGCAGTTTTTAAAAAAAGCAGAAAAAAAAGAAGTGACTGTTGCTCTGGTTAAGTGAGCCTTCGGTGTAGATGGAAGAGATTTGTTGGATGAGGAATAGCTGTAGGAAATTAATTTGGAAAGCCATCTGGACAAGATAACCTGGGATACGTTTTGTCTCAGCTTTGTTATGGAGAAGGAAAACAACTGATCATTCTGTCTGAACTGACTTGTATGATGTAGGAACATCCAGGCAATGAAGAAGGTATTCTGTATTGGAAGATGTAAAAACAATGGCAGATACAAGGGTTGACTGAGATTAGATTATGAAGCCACCCTAGGTAGAAACAAGACATTTGTCCATATAAAAACTCTCTTTTTATGGAAAATCAGATATGAGCATATACATAATAGGGTCGGAAGCTCTGAATTTCCTCTGGCTGATGTAAGTGCTTCCATAAAAAGCTTACTAAGATAAAAGCTTGAGTTCCTCAAAATGAACCAGTTGGAAAGGGGCTTGAGTTAGTTTCTTCAATGTAAAATTGAGGTCCCAAGGTAGAGTAGGATCCTTAAGTCTTAGGTGGCAACCAAATCAAAGGGTGAAAAGTTCACACAGACAAACATTCAGTAAAAAACTGCAACAAACACCCAGACAAGCTAGAGTCTTCACTAGTAATATCTAAAATCTCTTGTACTGGAGGCCCATAAGACATGCACATGATCCCTTAAGGACATATCAGTGTCTGAGTTACATGGCATCTGAATGCCAATGAAATTTTACTTTTTAAGTTTTTATGGGTACCTTCAGGGCAAAAAAAAGTATCTAAGCCACACTGAAGAGCCCATAGAGAAAACTTCCCATTTGCCCATATACACTTTACAGGTAGACAACTTCTAGAAGGCAGTAAGAATTCTGATCTGCCTAGGTGGGTATGCTGAGTCTCTGGCCATTATTGGGAATGGAAAAAAACACTTAGGAGCAGAGACATGATGTCTGGGTGAAGTCTGTTGGATGGTTGGAGAAGAGGACTGAGAGTTGATCTATAAGAAGAGGCTTCTTCTTCAGATGAGGCAATAACAAGGGACACCCAAGTTGATGAGGCCAGCACGGGGCTATTAGGATGACTGTTGCTCTAATAAAGTAACTTTCTAGATTAATTTTATTATTAGAGAAGTTTAGAAAAGATGGGATGGCCACCAATGGACTAAAGTGACCCTCAAAATCTGTCTGGAGGGGGACAAGGGAAAAGGAGTTGCTGCAGATGATTCCAAAGCAAGATGGTGGACAACGTAACTGCTTTTATTAGGAGCTCCTCAGAACTGAAGAATTTTCCTGACAGGATTCATGGTTCCAAGACTTCTAGCAAGAAAAAATTGTTTACAATATACTGGATGTTTTAACTACTATTATTTGCAGAGTTTTTGAAAATATTTTACCCTGTTATCCTGTCATATTTCAACTTTTATCACTGAAGACTTTATAAGATGAGTCACTCTAAAAATCAGTCTCAAGATAACAACATGAAACAGCAGACTATTACAACTTATATCCAATAAATGTCTCTGACAATAGACAAATTAGATACTAAACTTGATCATATCAAGGAAGACTGTACCAAGCAGAAAGATCTACTGAAGGATATGGTCAAACAACAAAATATAAAACTTAATAATACAGGAGAACATTAAATGATTTTTGATGCAAGATGTAGTAAAGAGGAGAAACATACTGAACTTCTACTTAAGCAAAATACTTTTTTAACTTGATATGTTGGATGACCTAGAGAACAGAAAAAGGAGAAACAACCAAAGAACATATGGATTTTCAGAAAAAAATAAAAGGAAATAACATGATACACTTCATTACTTCATGGTAACAAAAAATGTTAATATTCCTTAAGGTTTTTCACATGGAATTGAAAGAGCCACATATATCTCTCTCTAGAAACAAAAAAAATGTTCTTTCTCAAGGTCCAGCATTAAATTTATCTCAAGTATTGAGAAAGATTTGGTCTAATTCTCCTATAAAACTGGGGGATAACATAATACAGTCTGACAATGATTACTCTTCCAAAGTTAAGGGGAAAAGTAAACAATTATTCTGTTTCTTAAAGAATTAAGAAAAATCAGCATTAAATGTAATCTCTTATTCCCTGCTAGACCCAAAATGTTTTTACAAGATGGACCTAAATTGTTAGTAATCTTAATTAAGCAGTCACTTTGTTCAAGCAGACAAAAAAAAATCTTTTTTGAGCCAATGGACTGGTCTGGTATAAGCTTTAAGAGACAAGCTGATAAATGTCCCATAAAATCTACTTACTCAAATAAAAAAGAAAAAGGATAAATGACAATATGATAAAGATATGAACTACGTTTATTACTGATAATTGTTATGAATAAAAATGTTGGGTCTAGATTACTGAATTTCACATCTCTTCTGAACTTAAATTGTTTTATATTTAAAAAAAAAAAAGTAAAATTTATTGAATTATCACTTATGACATAGGCAGTCATAATATATATATACATAAAAACCAACCATACTGACATATTTTCAGTTGCATTTTGAATCTAGACTTTCCTTAATATTAGCATCATTATTTATACTTAATATACACATATATGCACAAACATATTACCTAGTGAGTAATTTACTGTACTGAATATGAAAATCTTACCAATAATAAGGCAAGAAATTCATGGATGTATAACTTAGGATGGCATACAAAATAATCTCATAACTGATTAATTATTTAGCAGACTTCCAAGTTTAATCATTAACTAGTATTGTTCTATGAGTGTACAACTTCATAATATATTCTAGTTTCCTTACTGAATTTTATATCACATAAATAACAGGCTTATTTGTATGTAGATTGCGTATTTATTGCTAATTTGAATTTTATGGATTTATCTTCTTCCTCTTCTTCTTCTTTCGGCTTTTCCCAGTTAGGGGGCGCCACAGCGGATCATCTGTCCGCTCATGAATGGCAGTGGAGTTTTATGGTGTCGAGTTGCCAGCCCGGCGCCCAACCTTCCACAGAAGGCACGCACACACTCACACCTAGGGCCAGTTTAGTGTGTCCAATCCACCTACTGCATGTCTTTGGGATGTGGGAGGAAACCGGAGCACCCGGAGGAAACCCACATGACCACAGGGAGGACATGCAGACTCCCCACAGAAGGCACCCCAGCCGAGAATCAAACTGGAGAACCTCTTGCTGTGAGGCGTCAACGCTAACCGCTGCACCACCGTGGCTGCCTGAATTTTATGGATTTATATTACTTTAAATTTAACATTAAATGTCAGTTATATCTTACTTTAATGACATGCTGACATGGGATATATTTGAATTGCATATTTAAAACAAATGTGATCACCGTCTCTTTCATTCCAGTGATATGCTGTTATGTAACTCCATAGATTAGAAGTTTAAGATGGAGACATGCTACCCTAGTTATAAGCATTGCTTATATATTTTAGATGTCTTTCTAAATTTGCTTTAAAACTAAATGATTTACATAAGGTAAAATAGAATTAAGCTAAAATATTTCTGCTATGTATTGCATTTTTTACAAGCTAAAATGTAAAAGTTGTTAACACAGTATTCATATTTACATGTAATAGATATAGCACAAGATGCTCAAGTTTGCCTGTACAGAAAAGCAGCTATACAGTTTTTAAAGCACTTAAGCATGCTGAATGTTATTATAAAATGTATTTTAATTTTTCAAATATAATAGTTTCCAGAGCTTTTTACATACAAGGCAAATCTCCACTGTTAATATGTATAGTTACTGATCTGTTATTGGAGGTACTGGAGCTACATTTAAAACAGGAAATGGCACTGATGATGTGCAGTTTGTGATCATATTTTATAGGGATGAGGATACATGATTACTTATCAGATAGAAACATTGCAGGGAAGTAGTGGAACAGTGGTAGACTCTTTAGATACTACCAGCATATTGTGATTTGTCTGTTGGAAATGATGGCAGATTTTCTGGGGGGTGGGGGGGTGAGCTAACCTTTGTTGGTTTGAATTTGATCTTCCGTGTATTCCATGTGTTCCATATGGTGTACAAGTGTTTTTCTGTGGCTGTTCTGGCCTCCAATGTTCACCTGACAATGTTTTTGCAGGGCTCCTATCAGCTCAGTCCAGGTTGCAAATATTCTATCCTTGCAGAAGTTCAGTTTCTCAGCTACCAAAAAAAACTGCTATAAAGAAACTATTATAGTAACAGATTGACATACAAGTAGTTTTAAGGGAAAAAAAGCTGTCCCATAGAAACTAAAGCTGCTGGAATTAATTAAAACGTATGAGTGTTTTGTTTTCCCTTAAATGTCTCCTTCCTCAATATATAATTGCTGTGTTATGTTTGTGTAAAGGTGGCATGGCAGTTTTTCCAAATGAATGATAGCGCTCATTTCACATCTGTCTAAAACAAAATGTGTCATTTAAGCATAATTTTAAGAAACAGCTTGGTGATTTCACTGAACACAGTTTGGGACTGACAGGGCATTTATTTGAGGTAGAGTTGGACTGTTGTAGGTTGAAGGTTTGGAATGCAACTGCAGATATTTTGGGGTTATTTTGGGATACCATTTTTAGGATGGGCTGGAGGGGATCTTGTAGACCAGTTTTATGGTTTCTGTTCAGGTGCATTTTATTTGATTTGGATGCCAAGCTCCTGATAGTGGTTGATGGACAGTTAGGGGTTAAGAACGGTGGGAATGTTTGTTTTTTTGATGATGACAGTGAATGCTTTTGCCTGTTTGGCATGTAGGCTGGGATTTATTCATACTGCATAGTGGGTGGAGCTTTGGTTTGCATGTTAGGGCGGGGCAATTGGAGCTGTTATTTTGATGAACATTAGGGGGAGTATTTGTGATGGCATTTTTTTTTTTTTATTATTACTACATTTTACTTTTACTTGGTAGGATTCAGTGGGAGTTTGAATTATGTGTGACCTGGCTGAATTAAAGAAAATTTTAAAAGATGTAATAGCACATCTTATAAAGTGATTTTTATCCTTAGGTAGGAGTGTTATGGATGTGTTATAGTCAATGATTAGTATACAGCAGGGGTTTTCAGCCAGTGTGCCACAAGAGGTTGACAGGTGTGCCACAAGATTTTTGAAAAAGATAGTTAGCCTTTTAAAATGTAAGGATTACTTCACCCACGTGCTGTTGCTGCCACTGAAAATGTCCATCCACCACCCAGCAAAACCCACTTTGCCTCTCTTTTATTTCGAATTAAGCAACTACAAGAATTATCACACAGGTAAGCTACTGTGGCACAGATGTTCCGACTAGCCTGAATACACATGGGTACAAAACACAATGCTGCCATCTTGGCTACACTCAAGGACAAGAGGCCTCTATTGATGGAGGGACTAGCAAAAGGACTAAGAGGTAGGGTTACGTGTGGTGCATGGTCAGCACTTAGGATCCTGAGTTAGACATGGAACCTGGGTGTCAAATGAGAAGCTTCATGAGCTGTTATCTGCTGCCAGTCACACTGAAGTAATTTCAAGAGGTATTTGCACTTTGCAGGTTTAAACATGTGGCTCAAAAAGTTTAGGTAGCTCATGGACTGCCAAGTAAGTAAATAAAATGGATGCATAGCTGTTCACCTTCTGTTACCAAAATGTAGAACACTGGCTCACACCCTAGCAACTTCATATAGGTAGGTAACATCATGGTTAAAATGAGCTACTATTTGGGGGGTATAGTTGGCATAGTAGTTTTTAGAAAAAATGTATAAACTATTAAAATCCAACTTTAATAAACACAAAATAAAAACACTCGTAACTGGTAAGCGCTTTCGTCCCACTCCATGGAACTTCATCAGATCAAGTTAGTCTCATCTTAAAACGATTAAATGCATCATATATATTTAAATTATAAGAATACGGTTGGCAGATATGTAGTCCTCCTGGTTAAATGGGAGAGAAAATTTTAAAGTAGTTTTGAAAAGGAAGGGGTTAAAACATTGACTGCTGTGAAGTCACATGACCTACTAGAGGTCATGTAATTACAAGAAAATGTATTTAATGCTTTTAAGATGAGAGTAACTTGGTCTGATGAAGTTCCATGGATTGGGACAAAATCACTTACCAGTTACGAGTGTTTTTATTTTGTGTTTATTAAAGTTGGATTTTAATAGTTTACACATTTCTTCTTTTGACCATTTTTTGTGTTTTAGATTTTGTGCAGTCAAGTGTATGTACCTTGAGGCTTTTTGGTGATAATAGTTTTTAGGCCTTTACTTCAGAAATACGAAGTACAGGGATTGATTCTAACTTCTGGTTATTACCGTATACCCAGACAGCTCCAATAGTAGTAAAAGCAGCAGGTCTAATAAAAAAGAATTCAGAGTCATATTCAGATATAACACCAATATAAGTAACTCCGTATGAACTGCATTTGTTTATTACTGGGTATCGTTACAGTAACTCTGCTTGGAAATGTTGGTCTTCTTGCACAAAAGACATTCTAAAACGTCAAGCTCAGATATCTCATTAAATATTCAATGCAAGTAAAAAAGAGGAAAAAATTTTTTTTAAATCAAAATTATACGTATTGTTTTTTGTCAGATCAGCAAAAAATATATATTTTTTGGTGTGCTGCAAGATTTTTATACATTTTTTGTGTATGCCATGAGATGAAAAAGGTTGAAAATCGCTAGTATAGACAGAACAATTATAAATCTGATTTAAAGGTATGCTTGGTAAGTAGTGCAGCGTTAAAGAGAACTGAGGAGATGAATTAACCTTGTTATTAATGGAAGGCACATAACTGTTTTTGCACATAATATTTTCTTATTGTTGTTTTATAGTTAAAGAATAAAGATCAAATGAATAAGAGAGCAATTGAAAATACATTTCATAGAAAATTCGTTGCATATAATTGCCTGTATCTTTTTTCTGATATATAAATATATTTACTGATTTTGCAGTCACGTGTAAGAAAGATTACATAACATATTTTGATGAACTTATATCTGAACTAAATTTGATGTGAACTTTATAAAAGGTAATTGATATTCATGAATTGTGATTACATAACTAGTAGCTAGATTTATGGCTTCAATCAATTAGATAATATACTCTTTTGTACGGTTAGTATTAAGTTTTAGATTGAATGTATATTACTAAAATAGATTTAAAGTATTATCTGTAAGAGTTCCAATGAAAGCTTGATATTTATTTTCATTTGTGGTACTGGGTTAACTCAGTTTAGTAATTAATTATTCTAAACTTGACAAGGAATATTGGTTTCCATGAGGATGTGGGAGTTTTAATGTAAACACATTAGTTTAGCATTTCTTATTTTGTTTTTTAATGATTATAATTTAGTGAATAAACAGGTTACATACAGTATTTAACAGAAAAAAACTAGATACCAAAGGCACTTTAGTCAACTTAAATGTAATACACGATATTAACAAACTTTACACAATCAATGATATGCTGATCTCTTTCACTTACTATAAATTGACTAAACAGTGGCAAAAAAGGGAAAGTCCTTGTTCAAATATTTAAATATAAATAAACCAGTTGAGGTCTTATTACAAGAGATACATTTATTAAGAAAATATATTAATTTATCATCTAATAAAGAATGTGAATTAATATCTGCTGCTTTTTAATACAAAAGAAAATGAACACTCATTTTTGAATGAAAGGAGCAGTTATGTCTAATATCCATTATTCCTACTCCGATACAATGGGAAGGCTAACTTAGATAGCCCTTCAGCATAATAATAAAATATTTGCCATCACAAATATATGCTGGGTTCCTGGAACAGGAGCTAAGGTGGCTAGTAATTATTTAGATATAATATTACCTACTATATAAGACAGTTTGTTTCAGATTAATTTAATTGTATTTTAGAAGGATGCATGAATGCAATACTGCTATTCTTGGAATGCTAAAATGTCAGCCTCAGCCAAAAAAATTAAAAAAAAATTAAAAATGTCAAATGATATTAATCTTAAAGACATAACATGTAGTAATAACAGTAATTCATTATTCAGTATGCATTACTCATTTGTATATACAACACAGACGAGAACAAACAGAACTTATATTACTGATGAGTAGGTATCACAAAAGTCTCTGCTGTTCCATGTCCAATGTCAGATCACAATAACTTAAGTTTTAGTATAGCAGTAATAAAAAAAAAAGCTATGATTACACAAACACCATCCTACTTAACAAATGATAGATTTTAAAAATGACAAAGAAATAAAATAGTATATGGGGCTTAATAATTAGAAAACTAGTTAATGATATAATCAGTGGCATACTGGACTATTTAAGTGTGCATGGATGCACTATTTAAATCATTTATGAATATGATGATTAATAAGGGGCCTAATATTAATCCTTGAGGCACACCAAGGGATATGGACAGGAAGGAGGAGCAATCATTTTCCAGTTTTACAGTCTGCTGCCTATGTTGTGGAACCAATGGAGGGCAAAGTCTGTAAGGCCCAATTAGTAACGTTTATGTATGAATTTTCAGCAGCTGACAATATCAAAAGCCTTTGATAAGGTAAGAAAGAGGTCTGATAGCAGGTTGTATAAGTTTCTCTTGTGGTTACCCATGTTAATGAAACTTAGCAATGCTGTAGTGGTGCTGCGATAGGACTTGAAATCATACTGCACTGCAGAGAGAGGTTTGGAAGAACAAATTTAAGAAGTTGAAAGTAGATGCACTTCTCCAGGATTTTTATAGCAGTAACCGAATTGCAATGAGTCTACAGTTGAAGAGGTGAGTGGCCGCCCTTTTGAAGGGGTAAAACAAAATATTGTTTCCAGAGTTGAGGGACATAGTTTTCTTTTACTGAGTGATTGATATATAACAACTAAGTTCACTGATTTTTCTAAACCTTCTCAAACATAAGCCAAGCAAAGAGTACAGAGAAAGTCAACGGTTTATATGCATAAAGAATTCAGAGTAGCCAAACAACCAATCTTTGGGAGATGGCAGGAAACTAGAGCACTTAGAAGTAGTTCATATTGACAGAGGAAGAACATGAAAATCACAAAGGGACAAATCAGAGATCAGGACCCAATTAAAAAACTTGGAGTTGTGATACACCAAAGCTAACATTTAATGGACGAACAATGAACAGATTCAGGACAACAAGCACATTAAAATAAGTTCAGCGGTGGCAGAAAAATGTCCCTGGAAAACAAACAATAAACATTATTTTTATGAGGGGGTGACCATAGGCAGTCACCAATAAACATGAATTCATGATGTGTAAAGTAGTGACTCTGGAGAAAAAAACTCAATATAAATTAAGAAGTGGGTTGGCAGACTCTGGATAACTAGCACTGAATATAAATTTGAAAAGTGGTAGGGAGGAGACTCAAGACAATATTCACAAAAAGTGACTTCAGGAGGTGGGGGGGGGGGCAACCTCGACACAAAACACTGAGCATGAATTTATGAGGTACAAAACAATGCAAGGATAGAACAATTCCTCATGAGTTGACAGACCTCAGCTTAGACGATAGATGACATTTTGTAAATTTTGGGTAGAAATATTGACGTTTACTAAAATTACTAGTAACTATTTGAAAAATCAACGCAGACTAAAATTTGGTAGTTAGTAGATTACAAAATGAAACTTGCAGGTGTATGGAAGGGTTTGCCCATCTCTACACGCATGGCTAATGGTTATAGACAGATGGAAGGTGGTCAGAAACTTTTATGCAGAGTGTTAGGCACAAATGCAGGACAGACAAACAGAATGCCATACATATTGATTAGATTTTTTTATTTTGAAGAATGTTTGATTGTTTGCTGGAAGGTTAATGTGTACAAGTCTGTTTCAAAGGAAAGTTTGTTGGAAGGTCGTGGTACAGTAGTATGTTTTAATGGAGGCTATATTATTGGGGAGAGCACTGGTAGATCAAAAAATATTTTAATATTTTTAAGAAAATTGGTAGTGGGTAATATATGGGACAACCATTTCAGAATACTATGCTATGAACTCTGATGTCTAACTGTGCAGAGCTATCTTAAAATGTAATCTTGTCACTGCCTTGTCTAAAATTTGGGAAAGAAATGTGCTAGGACAATGCAGTCATTTATGAGACAAGATCACACAAACTACATGATTGAAAAATATTTAACGTTAGTAAAGCAATAAGGAAATGTTCATCAAATGAAATGTAGACTCTTTAACTTGAATGTTGGTGATATTTTGGAACAAACATTTGGATTCACTTAAAAGGTATCTACCTTATGAAGCATATTAGGTTGTATAGATGACAAGTTACAAGAAAATATTCCCCAAATTAAAGACATGCACAAATAGCTTTCATAGCTGTAATATTTTGGGACAAAACCTTTAAAATGCTCAATTTCCAGGCCACAAACAATGTTAGCTGGAATATCAGTCTGAGATTTAATCATGACCACAAAGAGATAAAACACTTAAAACACAGTGAGATGAAAGAAGCATTTTTATGCATAACAGTTATAAACTTTAGTTTTCTTATTAGAAGGAGCTAACATGTCTACAATTAGGCATTTACTATCCCCTGCCAAAGCCATAACAGCTCAATAGAGATCAGGAGAAAGTAACTCAGCTAATCAATCTAATGTTTAAAACCCCAAAACACTTTTGAAAGTCTCTTTAAAACATTCAACCCAGTAGAAAAAACATCTGGTTGTAAAAGCAATGAATCTCTTCAAACGTTAACCTTCGCATGGAATACCAGAAAAAGTGGATTGCAGGATGACTACACTAACATTGAATTGTAAAATGCCTACTTATCTTTAGTTACAAAAGTTGGAAGCCAAGTCATTAAACTCTTGTGCCAATTGAACTAAACAGTCTCAGCAGAATGTAGGGTAATTTAATCTTAAAACTATGCAACTCAAGCCACTGTTCTCTGAATCATTAGCTAGACTTACTTTGTTTATGTGCGCCTGCAGGGTGGGTTTTAAAGGGAGACTGTATTAAAAACAAGACCTAAACTCTAGCTTCACTGCCAAACACACTTTGGCAATCTTCTTATAGTTAAATTCAAATTAAAAATGCTTATTTTATCTAGAAACAGCATCAGAACCATCATTTCTCTCAAAGGGGGCTTTTCTGAAGATAACTGACGTTTCAAAAAAAAAAAAAAAAGTTGTGAAATTTTGGATAAATTTGAAAAAGCTTATGATAACTGAAACCTGACCATGTGACTTACCAGGTTTAGGCAACAACCAGAGGTTCTCAGAGATCCTCTTTAGTACTAGTTTTATTTTAAATTGGCTGTCTTTAATAATATTCACAACACATTATTCATACAAAGCACCAGCTTCATATAGGAAATAAAGCACATCAAATCACAGAAAAACACTAACACACATTTCATCCCAATGGCAGATTTGTCAGATATATCTGTATGTCACACTAAGCACACAAAAGCATAACCATTGGTGAGATATTCAAATTGTACCATAAAAGATGTTGAAGTTAATTTTCATCTGCATGCTATATAAGAAGCAGCTGGCTTATAATTATCCTTTGCTGAAAATGGCAAGAAATTAGAAACCCGAAGATCAAATACAAAAGGGCAAAGATGCTATCCTCCAAAAAAAAGGAAGCTAATCTGGTGGTCCCCTGCCATAAACAAACTCTTCAACAAAAGGAAGAGGCTGTTGCAAAAAAGAGTAAAATCCCAAGATTGGAGAAACTCCCTGGTCAGCCTCAGCAAGAAGCTGAGATCCTTCATAAAACTCTGCAAAGCCAGTTATGAAAATAAAATCATCACTGATTCCAAAGACAGCCATAAAGCATTCTACAGCTATGTCAAGAATCTCAATGGCAACATTCAGATCTGCTCTATACTACAGCACAATGGCACTAAATATACAGACCCAACCAATATTGCCAACATCCTGGCAGATAGGTTCAGTGCTAACTTTACCCCCTCTCACTCTCCAAAGGGCCCATCCTAATACAGGAAGAATGCAAAGCCCTGTAATCATGGATGAACAAGTAAAGACCGACCTCTCCAAAGCCAAGAACACAGCATCCATGGGACCAGACATCCCAGGCTGCATACTGCATGAACTACAGAATGAATTGGCACCCTACTTAATTACCCTGTTAAATCATAGCCTCACCTCAGGCTATGTGCCTACTGAATGGCACACAGCAACGGTTATCTCACTCCACAAACGGGGTACCACCATGGACCCCAGAAACTATCGCCCCATTAGCCTGACGAGCCTGGTCTGCAAACCCATGGAATGTATAATCTTGGAGTTTATAAACAAAGACATAGGTAACCTCCAAACCCTGGACCCCACTCAATTTGGGTTTGTAAAAGGTAGATCATGTTTACTAAACCTGATTTACTTCTTTGAAGCAATCACTAGAGCTGCAGATGAGGGCAAGGTAGTGCACACAGCCTATCTTGACTTCGCCAAGGCTTTCAATACCCTCCCCCATGCCGGAATTATAGATAAACTCACTAAACTGGACATAAATCCCTATGTCACAAGATGGGTGGCCAACTGGCTCATTGACAGAACCCGCACAGTAAAAGTAGCAGACTCCAAGTCCGACTTCAGACCAGTGACAAGTGGAGTACCACACAGTCCGGTCCTGAGTCCTCTCCTGTTCGGCATCTACTTTTCTGAAGTGCAGGTCAACACAGAAGGTCTTTGGCTAACAAAGTTCGCAGATGGCTGCAAACCAGGAGCTATAATAGAATTACCTAATGATACAGACATTCTACAAAAGGACGTCACAGAGACAGATGCTTGGTGTCAAAGTCATGGCCTCAAGCGCATTGCCAAGAAGTGCATTGTCATCCCCTTTGGGAAAAACTCGGTACCCATGAACTTCCACATAGGTGGTAGCTCACTAAACACTGAAAGTGTGATAAGAGACCTTGGCACACAGGTGGACAGGAGTCTCTCCTTTGATAACCACATTGCCACAGTAGTCAGGAAATCCTTCTACGTGGCACACCTCATCTCAAAAGGGTTCTCCTCTAGAAAAAAGCAGGTCATTGTTCCTCTCTACTCATCCGTCATCAGAGCCATTATAGAGTACAATGCCCTATTTAGCATGTATGTCACAAGACACCTACAACAATTGGAAAGCCCACAAAAATACCTCACTAAGAGGATTTCCGGCCTCAAACAGATGCCATACACAGACCGTCTCAAAAAACTCAAACTCTACTCTGTTGCATATCACCTACTCAGAGGCGATCTCTGCCTAACATACAAAGCTATGTTAAACCCAGAGCTGTTGGACATGCTACACTTACAAAATACCAATCTCTCCGAACCACATGCTCCAGGGACCTAAATCTTATCACCACAATAAACAGAACATGCTGGGGGGATAGATTCCTGTCCTAGAGACTTCCCATACTCTGGAACAAGCTACCCATCTATGTCAAGCAAAGCTCCTCATTGGCACTCTGAGAAAAATCTTGATGACTGGATGGGAAATAGAAAATTCACCCCAGGGATCACTTCTGCGCACTGCTTGACAGGGGCACAGGAAAATAATTTTCTTGGGCGGTGAAAGCCAGGGAACCTTTTTGGCTAGGCTTATATAGACCCCAGGGCCGATAGACTAGTAGTACCTACCTACAAACCTATAAAAGCATTTGTCCTCATAATTCCCTCTTCACTTCAGAGTAAAGTATAAATCTTGCTCATTAAAATACATTGTCCATGACACCTAATTTATTATCTATTAAAAAATGTTATTGGTTCATAAATTCTTACTAGACTATTAATTTGTGAGGATCTTAAGAAGTCTAAGCCCCCACTCCCTTAGGAATTATTATCCCTTATATTTTGCAATATGATTTGAACAATTAAATGTTGGGGTAGTTCACATGTTTCCCTCTATCCATGAGGACCAGCGGTGCTAAACCCGGGGTGAATTTATGGTTACCCATGCATTCAATTAATTCAAATTATGTCTGAACAGAGTAGAAGTACTATGCTTTATTCTCTGTGACACATACCTATTCCACATCATGTTCTGCTAAACTTTCAAAAAAAGACTGAGGTCCCTTGATGGGGTGTTTGTGATACCACTGGACTTCCAAATGTGTAATACATATAACGGAACAGGGTATGTGAGGCAGAAGGCACCTCTCAGTAACCCATACAATAAAATTACCTGCATCAACCATGAACCTGCTGCCCCTTCCTGCATCTGTTTCTGCAAGGCAAGTTCATGGGTGATGCTGTGACATCATTCAGGGAGTGTTATTTTTGTTTAATGCAGTGACATCATCCAGGGAATGTTGCCTTTGTTTGATACAGTGACATCATTCAGGAAATGTTGCCTTTGTTCTGATGATGCTGCAGTGGAATTAAACTGGGTTGTTGTTCTTTCATATTTTAGCAAAAATAAATAACTTTGATAGTTAAAAGTATTTGTAGACAAGCAATCATGTTAAAATGACTGATGACTGCTTTTGGTATTCTGAAACACTTAATAGTGGCTGAAAAAGAGGTAAAAGTAGCTGCAGTTTTGTTACTGTGCCTGTGTATGTAAGGGGAAATAAAAGAGGTATTCAAAAATCCACAAACTCCTGTGAATGATGGTGCAGATATTTGACAAGACAGCTCTTCTCAAGGAGTGGGTTATGGAAAGAAAACACAATGCACACATACCTTCCTACATTCTGGTTACGCAATAAAATGCAGAAGTTCTGAAATGCCATAATCAGTGAACTGCCTTAGAGTACAAGTGATAATAGTCCCTGAGCCCAGCTGAACTTCTGAGTAATGCTGCTGCAAAATGAAGTACAACATGCTATGTCATGCCTGAAAGTAAGCATTCCAGAACTAATGCACATATGATATCTTACATCCTCCTTTGAGACCCTCCTAAAGTCATATCTCTACTCCAACCATCTTTGCAACTGTAATAAGCCACCATACATTCCACACTTTACTACAAGGTCACCTTTTTAACCACTCAGGTGCATGTTCTGTTAGGGTTGCAAACTATGTATTATAGTGCTATTACAACTGTCAACACTCAGTGCATCTCTCACTGCTCCCTGTATATCATGTAAACACTTGCTCAACTAGTCAGCTGTTCACCAAACCATTCATGTGTATTCTACTACTAATATGTTCACGCTGTATAAAACATGACATTGTTACTAACTGGAATAACCTTGTATTCTGACAAACTCCTGTATAAATCTGTTACTTCCATTCAAAATGTAAACATAATGTGCAAATTTGTATCCTATGTTCATGTAAACGCATGCTTTTTTAATCTTATGTTCATGTAATCGCATGTTTTTTTCTTTCTGTTTTCTACTTGTGTTGGTGCTTTTCTCCCCAGGACTCCACTGAAAATAGACACTTGCTGTCCAGTTGGACTATCCTGGTAAACAAATGTAAAATAAATAAATAAATATTAATTTTGCAAACGAGAACAAGACATTGTCTGTGCTCCTTTTATAACTGTCTCTGCCTTTTGCCATGTTTCCACCATCTTTGTTAAAAGCTCCTTAATGCTGTCCACCATCATTAAATCTACTGAGACATAAAAACCTGTAGTGGCAAGAAGATTTACTGTTCATGAATAGTACTGCCAGCTACTGAGAATACGCAGAGGCAAATCTAACATGCATGCTACAAAGACTAACTTTATACAGTACAAATCGCTGACTTTATATCATGTGACTGTTAGCTCGAGCTTGAATTGTTGCACTGAAAAACATTCTCTAGTTCTGTGCAGGTTTCTTATGATCTCATGTGCAGTAATTTTCCTTTGTATAACAACATTATTCATTACATAACTTGTAATAAAAGCAAGGACAAAATACAGCAGCAGACTATATTTCCAACTGCTTTTCCTAGATAAGTAAGGTTCCATAATACTTCCAACAAAGGAGAGCTGTGTCTCCTATCTAAACTTGCAACACAGACAGTTGCAGTGTCTCATGGGACACACACGTTTTCTGGATTATCTTGGGTAGGAATAAATGTCTGAAATACAGAATTGCATTCTGGCACTTATATTTTTGAATTTCTCCCTCTAGCAGTGCCCTCTTTTAAATGTATTCATTAATACATGAATTAAACTTTTACTTACTGAAAAAAAAAGCAGGAACAGGAAATCTGATCCAGAGCTTTATCAGATAACCCTCTGATTATTTAATCTTAAGAATTGTACTGAGAAATAACTCAGTAGGATAGACATGAGGTACAGGAAAAATCAACCTACTGGCTTGAGTATTTGAGTGGTGCCACTCAGTGCATTTATAAGTATATTTACTCTTGGTTATCATTAATTCTTAGCATCTGTCTTGTATTATTTTACCATTAGTGCTGTACAATGAACCACAGCAAAATTAGAATTATAAAGGCTACAAAGAATATTCTTTTAGAAATCTTTTTCCCAACCAGAGAATAGACTGGTTATCCATATCCATAGTGAGCTATCAGCTCCTGGGCGACACAGTGGTGCAGCATTTAGCATTGTCATCTCACAGCAAGAGGTTCTCCGGTTCGATTCTCAGGTGAGTTGCCTTCTGTGTGGAGTCTGCATGTTCTCCTGGGTTCATGTGGGTTTCCTCTGGGTGCTCCGGTTTCCTCCCACATTCCAAAGACATGTGTCTGGAACATTTTTCCCCGAGCCTCTGCTGAAAATGGACTTTGTCCCACTTGGACTTTCCCAGTAAACAAATGTTAAATAAAATACATAATTCAACAATCTGCAATTTGCTAAGCTGTACCCAAATAATTTTACCTTCATTTCAATATCTGGCATTATTATGCAGTATCTGCATATCACACATTCTCCCTTTTTCACTGAGAATAAATACATCACTCTTTTACCTGTGTTAGCTTCAAAAATACCTGCATGTCTTTTAGTTTTCAAACATCCTTATTGAATTATCACTTATGACATAGGCAATCATACATTTAAATAAGTGAAAACAAACCATACTAACATATTCTCAGTTATAAACATTATACATTGCGTGTGATCTTATGTATAGTCATTATCAATTCAACATTACATAACTCACTCAATTCCTGCCTTCTCTTAAACCTCATTCTTCCTCCGGAACATTATTCGGCATGTATTCTTACCATAATTCCCATTTTTGTGTGTAATTTGCTCCTACCCTTTCCTAAAGATTCCATTTACGATTATTTTATGTCTTTTCATATATTCGCTACTTCAATTTTACATTTTCTAGTAATTGCTTTTGTGGCAGCCACCATAATTAGACTCATCAATGATTTACTGTGTGTAGGAAATTCAAATCTTATTCCCAGCTGAAAAAAAATAATTTCCATAGTTACACCAATTTGCTTACCCAGCATTTCCCAGAGAGTAGTCTGTATGAACTTTTTAACACCTGCCAATTCATTACACTGCAAAATAAATCAGCTCCCAGTTACATCTTTCTTCCCCATCACACCTCCAACATTTGTAGTTTACCAGAGGAAAATTATATGGAGTCTACTTGGGGAATAAAAATACAAACACTTCCAAGCAAAAATCCTAAATCTTCTAGCGTTTGTTGCATATTTGGGAGACATACATATATCCTCCCACTGTTTCTTTCTGAATTACTTATCCAATCTCTCTTCACAATTTTAACCTCCTCTGATTGATTCTTATAGTTATCATGCAATATTTTACATGTTCTCCTAATTATTCCTTTTTTAGCAACAGCTTTATTTTAGATTCAACTAAACACTCTGGTCTTTCACTTAGGATTCCCCTATCCCTCTCACTTTGCCTATACTCTGATATCAATCCTTGATAGGGAAGGCTGTCTCTAGCCTGCAGTCCAACCGTATTCTTGGCCTCTTCCCATTCTATTACTTTTCCCTATACAATTACTTGCTCTCAATTCCGTGGTTCCTTTGCTAGTTTTCTCCAGTAAATTCCTGCCCCCACTTGCCTATTTTCTGTACTGCTAACTACAGTCAACCCTATTAGCAGAATTTCCATTCACCATTCCCATGCTGGCTAAGTTTTTAGAATACGTTCTGCTATTTTATCAATATAATATTCCGTATGGCTATTCTTATTCTCCTAATGATCTGCAGCTAACATCCCAGTCTCACCCTACTTGTTGAGCTTCCCCTCTATTTCATCATCACTTTCCACTTTGAATTGCAGCTTTCTGCTTGTGTTATGTACAGGAGTCTTAGCTGTGTAGCTGTAAAATATCCCTTTAGATCAGGTAATCCCAAAACACCCTGTTCTATTGGAAGGATCAACTTATTACATTTGACTCTTCCCCTCCCAGACACAATCCTTCAACTGTTTATTAATCGCTATCTACAACTTCTTCTGTGGTTGATAAAAATATGCCAGACCTGTGCATAAAACTAATGGGACAAAAAACATTTAATTGTTTGTATCTTGCTATACATATCCATAAACAAGAGCTTCTAGTTCTTCAGTTTTTGTAGTACCCTTGGTTTAGTCTTTTCCCACAAATCCTGAGCTGCCAAAACAGAATCAAAACAGGTTTCCAAATCATTCGCAATGACAGAGCCCACAAAAAAGGAGGTGGAGTAGCAATAATCTACACCACTTCCGATACCATAACTCCCTACTCCAATAAAATACCGACCTTTGCCAATGCTGCAATTATAATAGGTTTACTAAAAATAAACAACCACAAGTCTATATGTATGGCTGCCCTCTATATTCCCCCTGGTGATAATATCAAAACTCTTGAAAACATCCTGTCCTAGTTCTCTTCCAATATAAAAAATGAAACCTACATACTCGATGATACCAACATCAACTGGAATACTATTAACTCTGAAGCCCCGTCCCACACAATCACCAACTTTATATTTCATTTGGGGGCTCAACTATGGCTCCTAGTTTGCAGTCATCTGTGAACTTTGTTAGCCAAAGGCCTTCTGTGTTAGCCTGTACTTCAGAGACATAGATACCAAACAGGAGAGGTCCCAGGAATGAACCCTGTGGTACTCCACTTGTCACTGGCTTCAAGTCAGATATGGAGTCTGCAACTTTTACAGTGTGGGTTCTGCAAGTGAGCCAGTTGGCAACCCATCTTGTGACATAGGGATTTATACCTAGTTTAGTGAGTTTAGCTATAATTCCAGAATGAGGGATCATGTCAAAAGCCTTGGCGAGGTCAAGATAGGCTGTATGAACCACCTTACCCTCGTCTAAGGCTCTAGTGACTGCCTCAAAGAAGTCGATCAGGTTCAGGAGGCATGATCGGCCTTTCACAAACCTGATCAGCTCAGTAAGAAGATGAGATCCCTCATAAAATCCTCCAAAGTTAGTTACAAAAATAAAATTGCCACCGACTCTAAAGACAACCACAAAGCATTTTATAGCTATGTCAAGAATCTCAATGGCAATACTCATATCTGCTCTGAGTTCCAGCACAATGGCACTAAATAAGCAGAACCAATTGATATTGCCAACATCCATGCAGATAGGTTTAGTGCTAAATTTACCCCCCTCTCACCCCCTAGTGGGCTCATCTCTATAAAGGAAGAATGCAAAGTTCCTGTAATCACGGCTGCACAGGTACAAAATGCACTCTCTAAAGCTAAGAACACAGCATCCATAGGACTAGACACTATCCCAGGTTGCGTTCTACACGAACTACAGAACGAACTGGCATCCCACCTAAGTACCATGTGCAGTCATAGCCTCACCTCAGGCTTTGTGCCCACTGAATGGTGCACCGTGATGGCTATCCCACTCCACAAAGGGGGAACCACAACAGACCCCGGGAACTACCACCCCATTAGCCTGACGAGCCTGGTCTGCAACGCCATGGAACGTATCATCATGGAACTCATAAACAAAGACATTGGTAATCTCCAAACTCTGCACCCCAAACAGTTCGGGTTTGTAAAAGGCAGATCATGTCTCCTAAACCTGACAGACTTCTTTGAAGCAGTCACCAAAGCCACAGATGAGGGTAAGGTGGTTCACACATCCTATCTAGATCACGCCAAGACTTTCAACACCATCCCCCACTCTGGAATTATAGATAAACTTACTAAACTGGGTATAAATCCCTATGTCACAAGATGGGTGGCCAACTGGCTCATGGACAGAACTCACACTGAAAGTAGCAGACTCCAAATCTGACTTCAGACCAGAGACAAGTGGAGTACCACAGGGTTTAGTACTGGGTCCTCCCTTGTATGGTATCTACTTCTCTGAAGTACAGGCTAACACTGAAGGTCTTTGGCTAACAAAGTTTGCAGATGACTGCAAACTAGGAGCCATAATTGAAACTCCTAATGATGTGGACATCCTACAAAAGGGCCTCACTGAGACAGATGCCTGGTGTCAAAGCCATGGCCTGAAGCTCAATGCCGAAAAGTGCACTGTCATCCCCTTTGGTAAAAACTCTGTACCCATGAACTACCACATAGGTGATAGTCTACTTAACACCAAAAGTGTGATAAGAGACCTTGGGACACAGGTGGACAGTAGTCTCTCCTTTGATAATCACATCACCACAGTGGTCAGGAAATCCTTCTACATGGCTCACCTCATCACAAAAGGTTTCTCATCCAGAAAAAAAGAGGTCATTGTTCCCCTCTACTCATCACTCATTAGACCCATTATAGAGTACAATGTCCCTTTTGGTATGTACCTCACAAGACATCTATAACAACTGGAGAGGCCACAGAAATCCCTCACAAAGAGGATTACTGGCCTCAAACAGATGCCTTACACAGACAGTCTCAAAAAACTCCAGCTTTACTCCGTCGCATATCGCCTACTCAGAGGTGATCTCTGCTTAACATACAAAGCTATGTCAAACCCAGAGCTGTTGGACATGCTCCACTTAAAGAAATCCAAATCCCTCTGAGCTACATGCTGTAGGGACCTAAACCTTGTCACCACAATAAACAGAACATGCTGGAGGGATAGATTCCTGTCCCAGAGACTTCCCATACTCTGGAACAGACTACCTATGTCAAACAAAGCTCCTCATTAGTACTCTTCAAGAAAAATCATGATGATTGGATGGGAAATAGGAAATTCACTTCAGGGATCACGTCTGTGGGTCTGCTCGACAGGGGCACAGGAAAATTATTTTCTTGGGTGGCGAAAGCCAGGGTACCTTTTTGGCTAGGCTTTCGGTGTTAAGTAGACTACCACCTATGAACCTATGAACTGGGTGAGGTCCAGAGTTTGGAGGTTACCAATGTCTTTGTTTATGAGTTCCATGATGATATGTTCCATGGTCTTACAGACCAGGTTCGTCAGGCTAATAGGGTGATAGTTCCCGGGATCAGTGGTGGCTCCCCCTTTGTGGAGTGGTAGAACTGTTGCTCTGCACCATTCAGTGGGCACAAAGCCTGACGTGAGGCTATGATTGAACGTGGTGCTTAGGTGGGGAGCCAGTTCGTTCTGAAGTTTGTGTAAAACACAGCCTGAGATGTTGTCCGGTCCCATGGATGCTGTGTTTTTGGCTTTGGAGACTGCAGCTTTTACCTGCGTAGTTGTGATTACAGGGACTCTGCATTCTTCCTGTATTGATATGGGCCCCTTAGGGGGTGAGAGGGGGGTAAAGTTAGCACTGAACCTATCTGCCAGGATGTTGGCAATATCAGCTGGTTCTGTAATTTTCATGCCATTGTGCTGTAACTCAAGAGCAGATCTGGGTGTTGCCATTGAGATTCTTGACATAGCTATAAAATGCTTTGTGGTTGTCCCTAGAATCAGTGGTGATCGTGTTTTCTTAGCTAGCTTTGGAGGATCTTATAAGGGATCTCAGCTTCTTACTGAGATTTTATCAGGGATCGCAGCTTCTTACTGAGGCTGACCAGGGAGCTCCTCCACTCATGGGATTTTACTCTCTTTTGCAACAGTTTCTTCCTTCTGTTGTAGAGTTTGTTTATGGCAGGGGACCACTAGATTGGCTTACATTTTTTGGAGGATAGCGCCTTGGTTCTGTTTGGGTTAGCACGATCCATACACTCGTGTAAGTGCTTATAGATTGCATTTGTGTAGGATTCAGCAGCTGTAACTGTATTGTCCATCTGCATGGGTGTCACGAAGTTCACCACGTCTGTCTTCAGAGGCATGAAGTTGGCTTTGGAGAAATTTTTTACCATGGTTTCCTTAATGGGGGGTGGGGGCGGGATGTGGATATCTAGGGTGATTAGCTTATGGTCAGATCTGACCAACGAGGAGTTGACTTCAAGTGTGGAACACCGGTCACTCATGTTGGCAATGACTAGGTCTAAAATATTGTTGCCCCTGATGGGGGTGTGGATAAGCTGATCCAGGGCATTGGAATTTATGAATTCCAGAAAGCTTTGAGTGAAGGAGTTGGTACATGAGTAGTTTTCCCAGTTAATGGTGAGGTAGTTGAAATCGCCCATTATCAGGGTGTTTGGCTGAACCCTAATATTTTCCAGTATATCAAGAAAGAGAAGTGGGAATCCTGGGGCATGATGGGGGATCTGTTGCAAACTACAATTTGGATTGGAGTTTTGCCCAGAGTTAGTTGCACTTGGATAACCTCGGATGCATTATGCTGAGCAACTAGCCTGGAGATGTGGATATCCTTAATGAATATGGAGAAACCTCCACCTTTGGTGTTCCGGTCCAGGTTAGATAGCCGAAATGTGTGGTATGAGTTATAGCCTGGTAATACAGGGGTGCTTTCTGGAGCCTTGAACCAGGTCTTAGTCACTGCACAGATATCGATGTTCTCCATTTTAAGGAGTGCCTCGAGGGAGTGCATTTTGAGATTTAGAATTCTAGCACTGAGTACCATTACCCTCTGTTTTTGCTTCCCTGTTACGGTGGTGAATTTGTCAGTTGAACCTTGCCTAAAAAGGCACTATAGGAGCGGCAAAAGCCTTAGCCAGTATCCGGAATCCCAGGGGTGACAGGTGCAGACCATCTCTGGCAAAGCATCATGGTCTGTCGACCATGTTGTCCCAGTCAGACAGATACTGGATCCCCTTAGAATGACACCAGAAGCTCAGCCAATTATTGAAATCAATCACTTTGTCCTTGTACTGCAGTATCATTCTGGGTGATGGCAGGATGCTACTCAGGGCTAGGGTCATACCTGCCTGGGCTACAAGATCGGAGAGCACTTCCATGTCTCTTCATGTAGTCCAAGGAGGCATATTGCAGGTCATTTACACCAACATGGACAATGACAGAATCATATTTGTACTTGTTGTGGAGTGACTTGAGTGTGTGGGTTATGTGGCGGATCCTGGCACCCAGTGGTGGCTGGTGATTTCAAATCAAAGGGGAGCTGCAGGAGACAGCAGAATGGTTGGGGGTCAATGGGAAGGGGTGCAGCCAACTAGAAAGGGGAAGAGTTATAGGTTCATAGGTTCATACTAGACTATCTGCCCTGGGGCAATTATAAGCCTAGCCCGATTCTGTATGGCTTACGCCACCCCTTGATTTGGGTATACTGTGCCCTTTTTAAGGTTTAGTTTACTGTACCTCTGTCTAATAGTGACACAGGAGTAATCCCTGGGACAAACCTACGATCCCCCATCCACCTATCGAGATTCTTCTTGAAGAGATTCAGTGAGGTGCTCTGCCTCACATGAACTGGAATTCTATTCCAGAGCGAAGGGAGCCTCTGGGTTATGAACCTGTCCCTCCAGCAAGTTCTATTTATTTCTGTGCTGAGGTTCAAGTCCCTCGAGCGTGTGGCTCTAAGGGATTTAGATTTACTGAGGTGGAGCATGTCCATTAATTCTGGATTTGACATAGCTTTGTATGTCAGGCATAGATCGCCTCGAAGTAGGTGGTATGCAACTGAATAGAGCTGGAGTTTTTTTAACCGAGCAGCATATGGCATCTGTTTGAGACCCTTGATCCTCTTGGTGAGATACTTTTGGGGTATCTCTAATTGCTGCAGGTGTCGTGTAAGGTACATCCCAAAAGGGGCATTGTATTCTATGATGGGCCTGATGAGAGATGAATAAAGGGGCACGATTACCTCTCTTGATCTAGATGTGAAACCCTTAGTGATGAGGTGGGCTATGTAGAAGGTCTTTCTAACCACTTTGGCAATGTGGTTTTCAAAGGAGAGATTGCTATCAACTTGGGTCCCCAGGTCCCTAATAACTTTCTCTGTACTTAATGGGTTTCCGCCTATGTGGTAATTTGTGGGCACATTGTTTTTGCCAAAGGGTATGACTATACATTTTTTGGCATTTAGCTTTAAACCATGGTGCTGGCACCAGTTATCTGTCTCTGTGAGACCTTTTTGAAGGATGTTTGTGTCAGCTGGAGAGTCAATTATGGCGCCCAGTTTGCAGTCGTCTGCAAACTTGGTGGGCCATAGTCCTTCCACGTTTACCTGTACCTCGGAAAAGTATATACCGAACAAGAGAGGTCCCAGGACAGAACCCTGTGGGACACCACTTGTGACCGGTTTCGAGTCTGACATGGCTCCAGCAACTCTCACTCTGTGGGTTCTGTCTTTGAGCCAGTTTGTGACCCATCTTGTGACATAGGGGTTTATATTTAAGCTGGATAGCTTATCTATGATGCCCGAGTGGGGTATTGTGTCAAATGCCTTTGCAAGGTCCAGATAGGCTGTGTGGACTACCTTCCCTTCATCTATGGCTTTGGTGACTGTTTTGAAGAAGTCAACCAGGTTCAAAAGGCAGGATCTGCCCTTGACAAAGCTGAACTGGGTAGGATCTAGTGTCTGTAGGTCCCCAATGTCTTTGTTTATGAGCTCCATGATGATCCTATCCATAGCCTTGCAGACTAAGCTAGTCAGGCTTATGGGGCGATAGTTTCCAGGGTCCGTAGAGGCTCCACCTTTGTGGAGTGGGACCACTGTTGCTGTACGCCATTCTGTGGGCACATATCCTGTAGTGAGGCTGAGATTGTATAGCTGTTTTATTTGAGGGATTAGTTCCTCTTGGAGTTCATGTAGGATGCAACCTGGGATGCCATCTGGTCCCATGAAAGCAGTGTTTTTTGCTTTGGAGAGGGCAGCCTTCACCTGAGCATCAGAGATGTTTGGGAGGCAGCCCTCTGCCGGGATTGATACTTGCTCTTTTGGGGGGGAGACGTTTGCACTGAACCTGTCTGCCAGGATACTGGCGATGTCTGTGGGTTCAGTGTATTTTTTGTCGTTTAAAATCAACTCAGAACAAGTCTGGGAGTTGCATCCCAGGTTCCTAACATAACTGAAAAAAGCCTTATGATTGTCTTTGGTGTCCTGTGCAATTTTTCTCTCGAAGCTGGCCTTGGAGGATTTTATGAGGGATCATAATATTTTGCTAGTACTGATCAGAGATGCCTTCCCTATTAGGGATTTTGCTCTGTCATGTAGTAGCTTCCTCCTTCTGTTGTACAGTTTATTTATGGCAGGGGTCCACCAGACTGGACGCCTGCCTTTGGATGACTGGGTCTTGGTTTTGTTTGGGATAGCATGATCCATGCATTCCTGGAGATGTCCGTAGAATGCGTTTATATAGGATTCTGCAGTTTGGGCCGTAGTTTCCACTGGCCCCGGGGCCTTGAAGGATTCCACTTAGGTTTTGAGAAGTGAGAAGTTTGCTTTTGAGAAGTGAGAAGTTCGCTTTTGAGAAGTTTTTCACTGTGGTTTTCTGGGCTGGGGGTGGGGTCGGGATGTGGACATCCAGTGAAATTAATTTATGGTCTGATCTTACCAATGAGGGATATACTTCTGGTGTGGAGCATAGAGTCCCCATGTTGGTAATGATCAGGTCTAGTATGTTGTCCCCTCTTGTGGGAGTGGTGACTAGTTGTTCCATAGCATTTGAGTTTATAATTTCCAGGAACCTTTGTGCTAAGGTGCTGGGGCTTGAGTAGTGCTCCCAGTCAATGTTTGGGTAGTTGAAGTCACCCAATATAATGGTGTTCGGAGAGATCTTCATGTTCTCCAATGTTTTCAGGAAAGTCAAGTGGGATTCCTAACTTTGAGAGGGTGGTCTGTAGGATGTTATGCTCAAAACCACAAAAACTGTAACTTTAATTAAATACACTGCCCTGGGTGGCAAACTGTCATTATGAGAGTCCAATGAAAGGTATGAAATCTGAAACTCAAATGTCTGTCATTATTTTCTAACTTCAGTCTTTAATGATTTGCCACTAATTTGCCAAGAAAACACAATTTTATGAAAACTGGACCAAAAATGTGATGCAAAAATATAAAATAGCCACACAATACAGCTGGGAACCTGTCAAAGAAGGGGCACTTTTTAATATTAGTACTGCTAACTTGAGCAGCTGACAAAATAAAAGAATCTACATGCATTTCTGAAATAAAAGTAATCTATAACTCTGATTATTACAGTTCTTTCTTAACTGTAAGCTCTCCACGTTTTCTTCCAAAATTGCCATTTTGCGGCAGGATTATTAGGGGAAGTGCAACATTTTGAGCAGAAATCGGGGACAGTTGAGAGGTTTGGATATGCCTAATTCTTTAAAGCAATTTATTTGCATGTATCGCTCAACCTGTTAATGCAGGAAATCTAGACAAGGCCAAATATACTGGGGGAATACATAAACTACTATAAATTGTTGTATAAACTGAGACAATTGACAGAATAACAGCTCTTGCTTTAGCATGCATTTTTTCTGAAGGTTATGAAGTCTGAAACTCAGTGTCTGTCATTATTTAGTGACTTAATGCCTAAATTATTTACAAGAAAATCACACATTTTATGAGGAACAAACCAAAAATAAGAAGCAAAAATCTATTCATTCTGTGAAAATCTGGACAGTTGAGAGGTATAGTTCAGCCGGGGCTGTCTTTGTGTTTGCCGCCCTTCCCCCTCACAAAATCATGGTCGAATGGAGCCTCCCCCCTGCAGCCATTCCAATGAACCATTACTTGGCTATTTCACCCCATTTACCATAAACACTAATGTGCATACTGCTTTACTTCTACGATGATTTGGACTTCATTTTAAAGTTTTATTTTGCATTTTACAGCACAAACACTAAAATATCTGCTAAATAAAGCAATGCAATCTCACAATGAAAACAAACTTAGTATTAAAACTTCTCTGCCCTTGAAACTCACATTCATTGAAAAAGCACTGAAACCCATATTCAAAGAAAACACATTTTGCCAGTGTTTAACTTTGGGCTGTTTTCAAATCATAGACCCCCTTGCACACAAAACATACACGTGGTCCTTGATACACCTTCCCGAGTGTATTAAATTATATTCCTTGTACAATATAGTGCAGTTGTTAGAGGGCGTTTTAAATTTGTTTTTAAATTTTTTTCCAGTAAACAATGAAACAAAATGCATACACTAATAACGACAAAACTACCCAATTCAGAACATTTCTATTATAAAAGTCTACTCAAACTTCTATAGTCCACCAGAATCAGTAAATTTGCACAATCTCTGAAGAAGTAAAAGTCATCTAAATAATTCTACATTAAAAAAATCTGTAACATTGTTTCATCTACAAATAAAGTGCATGTTGCCCTTGAGGAATAAATTGCCTAAGTTGAATTAAAAAACGGTAAGCTAGTAATATTGCAATAGGGACTGGATGAAAACTGATAACAGGTTCATAGTTACTAGGTATCTTCACCAAAAAGGACTGCAGCATCCACCCCCTTTACAATACCGTACAGTACAGTATCAGCAATGCATCTACCTACTGTGGGAGTAGAACCCACAGCCTTCTGCATCAAAAGCAAGCACACTCCCTATTGTGCTATTAACAATGCAAACAGACTCTGCATAAATAGCACTAAACATTTGTTCCCCTGCAGCTCTCAGTTTCTTGTAAAATCTACTCGACACTCAGCTGTATCTCTGAAATTTGCAGCACAAGAAATCTGGAAAATTACAATTTTTTTTTTCGGGGGGGGGGGCAAAAGACCAAAAAACAGGGACACATTTTAAACCTTGCTTGAATAATGTCGGAAAGTTATTAGAATAAAATGCTGTGTTACCACCATACATTTCACTGCCAAGTATTGAACCCAGGACCCTGTGCAAAACAGTCAGAGCAACATGCCACTATGCCAAATCATCTGTTTTATGAAAGAAAGGAAGATTGAAACTTAAATGGCTACCATTTAGTGAATTCAGTTCTCACCATAGTTATCAACATCAGCACAAAACACCTGAACAAAGCCAATAATGGGGGAATACAGCCCCCAACCATATTCAATGAGTTCAGTTATCACCATAGCTCTCAACCTTGGCACAAAAAACCTGGACGAAGCCAGTAATGGGGGAACACAGTCCAAAAAATAGGGACAAATTTCAAATATCCACTGAGGACACCAGAGCAAACCCACACAAACACAGGGGAGGGCATGCAGACTCCACACAGAAAGCACCCCAGCCAAGAATCAAACCAGACAACATGTAGCTGTCAGGCAACAATGCTACCACTGCACTACTGGCTGTGTTAAGAAACAAAAATACAGAAACCACAGATTTTATGAGAAACAGAACAGAACAAATATGAGGCAAAAATCTACAATTTTTTTACAAATTATGGTGGGTAGGGAATTCAGGCTCTTGCCACTTGTGCCCATGGTACAGGGTTCAAGCCTTGTTCTCTACCCACCACCATGTAGCAACTGGGGCATTTTATACACACACATGCTCACACACACACACACACACTCACACACACACTCCTCACCTAGAACGGCTGCGAGACCATCCGACATCGGGAAAATAAATCCAATCCTGCATCCATCCTCCTGGAGAGAGCTCCTCACCCACGCAAGCTAACAGTAAATCCTCTAGTCGTCGCAAGACAAACCTCACCTCTCTCCCAATTGGTTCCAGCTGCGCAAAGCTCTCCTGATTGGTTTAGCCTGCAGAAGGAAGAGTCCGGAGCTTTTCTGTTCTGTGTGGTTGTCACCACACAGACTTCTGGGCATTTGCGGGGCAGAGATGCCTTTTCCCTTGTCCAGACTGCTTGACAAAGCAGTCTGGAGTTCTTCTGGGTTCTGACCAGTGCGTGTGCACATGCGTGGACTTCCAGGATTCGTAGTTAACTGTTTTTTTTTTTTTTCTAATTGGGTTTTCTTTTTGTTTTCTAGGTGGGAGGGCTGCAGTCCTGCAGTCCTATAGCATGAGCCAGCCCTGCTAAAAGGGGACTTTATGTCTAGTGAACCTAACTGGTCAACAGATGGGTTTTATTAGAGCACAACAAGATTTTGTTAGAATTCTTTCATTAGGCGATACAGTTATTTTATGTTTGTTTACCTTTGTCAGATAGTTCTCTCAATATATATATAGTATGCCCATATGTTTTTCATAATATGCACAGGATGTGTATATGATTTTCAAGATTTGCACAGCATGTGCATTGATCAAACAGAGTTTGCAGTGCAGCATTAGAACTGACAGTATTCAGGCATTAGTTTAAAAAGTGGAACTGCATGTTCATTGTGACAAGCTGTTCAAAATGAGTCAAAAGAAGCAGTGAAAATTATTTAATGAAATTCAGGATATTGTGGATCAGGCTTAGTTATTTAATGATTAATGATCACTGAACATGGAAAATAAAAGGGATGCTAATGGGGCATTTCACTTAAGGAAAAACAAAACGTTAAAAAATACATAATTTCAATACGTGTCATGACAAAAAGAGGGAAAGTGTAAGCTGTAGACTGGCTTGTGAAAGTGTAATGAAAGCAGTGAAAGTGCGCAGCGTAAATACAAAATGGCTGTTATATGCTACAGGCTTCATGGACGTTAAAACCTGACTTTTGTGAGATAAAAATAAGACAGGAGGGCTTCCAAGATGTCTGCACACTGAGTAACAGCCATAACTCAGTTGTTTCTGTTATTTATTAGAGTTAAGATCTAGACAGGTAGACCAAGAGATCCCAGTGAATTTGTCTTTTGGGGTAAATTTTAATTACTCACTAGTACGTGCACTGTCTGGATGCCATCAAAGAAGAAATTTAGAGAACTTGAAAGAAGGTCAATTACAGAATCAACCACAAAATGCGAGGAGAACATATTGACTGGGCAGAATCCTGCAGCTATTCATCAAAAAGAAGTTCAAACTCCAGCACTGGTGCAAGACATGGCTTCCAGGAATCTGGAGGAAAAATAATCCAAATATGGTCAGAGCTGATTAAAATAAATGAAACACTGAAGATATATATCAACTCTAATAACAAAAGGCTGGGAAAAATGGAAGATGCTTTAAACACATACTCAGATATGCTGATAAAAGTGCAGAAATCAGAGGTCAAAATGAATAAAAAGCTGACTGAGCATGAGACTGCTCAAGAAGAGATGTTTCAAGAAAATGATAGAATTGGAGGACAGAGCATGTAGGGAAAAACAGAGATTTTCTGCTGTACCAGAGAAACTGGAGGGAATAGGCTTGTATTAATTTTATGAAAGCATAAATAAGCAAATGGACTGGTATTCCACAGCAGGAGTTGTTAACTGAAAGGTCACATTGTGTGTATAATTTAAACCTGGCCATGAGAAAGCAGCCAAGACCTATATTAATAAAGATGCAATCCCATCGGCAGCAGCAAAAGTTGATTCTGACTAAACTGTGGCAGAAGGACTAAGTACTAAACATTTCAGAATGTATTGTTTTTGTGGAAAATGATTACTCACTGTTTAGACAACAGGAGCAAATTTATTTCGGCAATCTGGGAATGTCAAGAGGCAGGCATGAGAGTCAAGCTGCTGTATCCGGCTATCTTCAGAATATTTTTTTTCATGGAGGATCAAAGTCTTTTTTTGATGCAGAACAGGCTAAGGAGGAAATACAAAAGTTTGTTCAACAAAAAGTGAGCTATCAAACAGGAGGGGACTTTGCTTTTTATTCTCCTAATAATAATGCTCATAGAGAGACTATGCCAGTGAAACCTTTCCAATATTACAAAGGAAAATGCTTGAGAGACAGAGAAAAGCACAGGAGTTGAGGACTAGAAGAACCATGAGATCACTGGAAATGAACCAGAGACTGCAGTTGGGAGATGGAGATCAACAAGAAGAAAATCAGCAACCTGGAAATTAATTAATAAATGTGGGGTTACAAAGCATCAATCACATTTGTGAAATAAAGCTGAACAAGAAGAACTGGCATGATTAGTCTTATTTGACTTTGTTAAACTTGTAGGGAACTCCAAACCATTTGTTCTACTTCATGTCATTAATGTTTGGAAGAACATTAAATGGAAGGGAAGTGGAGGGAAAGAGGTAACGTTACGTAAAATTATTTTGCTCTTAACAGTATTTTTTGAAACATTTCATGGCATAAACTGCATGTTATATAGTAAAGCCTTTTAAGTTATTTTTGTGTTATAAAGATATTAAAGTAAACATATGTTCCTTTTTATTTTTGTTCTTAGTTCTTTTTTTTAGTTTTAAGAAATGTCGGTATTGGAGTGTAAACAAAGATGAAAGGCTGTACAAAGGCATGTTTAAGGTAATAGACTGTAGTCTTGGATTGTTGAAGTGCAGGATAGGGTGTTAAAGTATGTACAACCAGATATAAGTAGAGTCAGTATGCTTTTCTTAATTTTGCATAGAGTAATGAATAGATTAAGGCCCTTGGCTTGATCTAACAAGTGGAAATAAGTAAATAAGAGAACACTGAATGCAATAAAAAGATTTCCTTTGGCAAATAAATATTCACAGTGAAACAGAAGATGTTTGTAGCTGGAGCCAACAATATACCTGTCTCTAATGTTTCCATGACGATAAGCAGATAAGAGAGCAGTACTTTTTAAGGATAAAAGTTAATGTTTACTGAAAGCATTCAAGTTGTTTTCTACATATGGGAGAGGAGTAAAGATAAGACACAAACAGACAGCAGTAAGTAGAAGCAGTGTACATAGTTTTGTATGCTTGTATTAAGTTAGTAGGTTATGATGTTTTCTGGGGTTGTTCACAACTACCAAGAAGAGTCCAAATATCACAGAAACCACAATTCTGGGGTTGTGTTTGTTTTGGTGTTTGAGGATTTTCATTAAAACAAAAAGTCTTGTAAGATGTGACACAGGTTCAAATGGACAAGAGAAGAAGCAACTGTATAAAAGTTCATCCTGACAAACATTAGGGCATGAATGTAACACAAAATATGAAAATAGACATTTTAAAAAGCTGTTATACATAACAGGTGGGAACGATAACTTTTTATCATAATGGCAACACTTTCCATATCAACTCAGAATGTGAATGGTCTGACAGGTACCTACTAAAAAGAAAGAGTAGGGAACTATGTTAAGGAATGCAGAGTCCAAATAGCTGTGGTACATGAGACACATTTGGAAAGAACTGAGCATGTGAATGTGATAAAGAAAGGATTTCACAATGGTTACTCAGCAGAATATCTGGGACAAAGGAAAAGGGAAGTACTTATACTAATTGTTAGGGGAGTGATTGTACTAACAGAAGAGGAAAAAATAACAATGGTAGATGTGTGGTACTAAGGGGCTACTGGCAAGGAAGTAGGATTATACTGGCATGTACTGATATTCCACCTAAAACTGTTACAGTGGAGCTTAATTCACTAACACCTATGTGGTGTGGAATATCACACCTCTAGCAGCCTGCACACATCTTACACCCCAGAGACTTTTCCGAAAAATAAACTTAAAAAGCATAAGATACACAAATTTCATGAGCAATAAAAGCTATTAAAACTGTACAAATAGCAATGTCATCAGTAAGAAGTATTTTTTGCAATGATAAAAGTCACTGCATTCCCAGTTTTTTCCATAAATACTGTAATATATTACAATGCACACAAATCCCAAATTATAGTCTTTGCAGACTTTCACAAACAAATTTTCATATCTTGAAAATCGCACAACCTAGACATATATTATTAGAATGTTTTTGTTGACCAGACATACGCAGTCACATTCAACAAGAAATTCCTCTATAGGTGCATGTTTATTGAGATAGTTATGTAAATAAGAAAATATATGATTAATTGTATAATTAGCAAAACAAATAATACTGTATATTTCTAATGATATTTAACTTACAGTGCAAATATATAAGACAGTTTTCTTCAACAACATCTAAGGTTTCACAATGTCATGCAACAGTGTGTAATTCACTCGGGTTTTGAAGTATTAAGTACATATGGAAATATTGCTTATTTCATTATTAATAGCAAATAACTAGCAATATTTCCAGTACAGTGTGATATAAACCAGCACTGACAGTGAATTGTCCTGTCTCCCACATTGGTGTTTCCCACTATATACCTCAATAAAATGTAGGTCTCAGTTTTGAAAGTATGAACATAAATATGAAAATATAAGTGGCAAACGAAGATCAATTTCTCTACTGCATGATATCCTAGACTAACCATCTTAGTGTCATTTTGTTCATAACGTATTGTCCTTTCCAATACTGTACATTATTAGCTGATAAGTCACTTCATTAAAGAAGCCAGACCTAGAAAGGTTCTAGATGCCATAAGGTGGCATGGCTATGAACTGGAAGTATACAAAATGGCATTTTAGGCTTGAACAAATTAAGGAAATTCTGGGAGAGCTTTCAGCAGAGAATATTACTGACAGGTAGGACTCAGAATTCGATTTGCAACAGTGAGGATGTATGGGGGACCTAGAAGGGAAAATATAATAATAGAAGAGAGATTTCTGAAGAATTCTGTGAAAGTATTTGGTATGGAAGATGTGAATTCACTAGAAGGAACTCAGAGGGAATTTACATATTATTCACCAAGGTACAACTGTGCTAGGCTAGACAGAAATTATATTTCACAGGAACATGTGCATTTAATTGAAAAAACTGATACACATCCAATAACTATTTCAGATCATGTGCCAATGATAACTAAGATAAAAATTCAGAGTAATGAAGTAAAAATAAGACACTGGCACTTCCCTACCTATCTGTTAAAAAAGAGGAATTTAAGGAGTGGGTAGTGGAAGTTATTCTGGAGTTATTAGAAAAAATAGAATTTATCAGAAGATATAACTAGGGAGTGGGATAAAATGAAAGTGGGGTTTATTTGAAAATAACTTCAGAGTACAAAAACTTTTAGCACAATGACTCAGGCAACAGAAAGTAAAAAGGGTGTTGCCAGTCTTAGGGAGCATATAACAAGGAAAATAACCAGAGATCCTGTATTAGGAAAAGAAATATTAGAATATTAGAAAATTAGGTATTAGAAATATTTCAGAAATGTTATGAAAATCTGTATAAAGCAGAGAAATGTGCAAATCAAGAAAAAGCATAAATGGAAATGTTTATGGAAGAAGGGAAGAAATAAATTTGCCATAGTTAGGGGTAGATGAGGCTCAATTATTAACAGATAGGATAGAAGGAGCTGAGATAAAAAAGGTGACATATAGGTTCATAGGTTCATACTAGGCTATCTGCCCTAGGGCATTTATAAGCCTAGCCAGAGTATGTTTGGCTTTCACCACCCATTTTAAATTAATTTTGCTATGCCCTTTTTCGAGGTTAGTATACTGTGCCTCTGTCTAACAGTGACACAGAAGTGATACCCGGGGTAAACCTATGATCTCCCATCCACTCATCAAGACTCCTCTTGAAGAGAATTAATGAGGGACTCTGCCTAACCTGGACTGGGATTTTATTCAATAGTGAAGGGAGGCTCTGGGTTATGAATCTGTCCCTCCAGCATGTCCTATTTATTTCAGTGCTGAGGTTCAAGTCTCTGGAGAGTGTAGCTCGATGGGATTTGGATTTTTTTGAGGTGCAGCATGTCCCTTAATTCCGGGTTGGACATGGCCTTATACGTCAGGCACAGGTCACCTCTGAGCAGGCGGTATGCCACTGAGTAGAGCTGGAGTTTCTTTAACCGGGCAGCATATGGCATCTGTTTGAGCCCTTTGATCCTCTTGGTGAGGTACTTTTGGGGTCTTTCCAGTTGCTGCAGGTGTTTGGTAAGGTACATCCCAAAAGGGGCATTGTACTCGATTATGGGCCTGATGAGGGATGAGTAAAGAGGCATGATGACCTCCCCTAATCTAGATGCGAATCCCTTCATGATTAGGTGGGCTATATAAAATGTTTTTCTAACCACTTTGGCCACGTGGTTGTCAAATGAGAGATTGCTATCAACTTGGGTCCCCAGGTCCCTAATTACTTCTTCTGTACTTAATGGATTACCACCTATGTGGTAATTTGTGGGCACTTTGTTTTTGCCAAAGGGGATGACTATACACTTTTTGGCGTTTAGCTTGAGGCCATGGCTCTGGCACCAGTTGTCTGTTTCTATGAGGCCGTTTTGGAGGATGTTTGTGTCGGCTGGAGAGTCAATTATGGCGTCCAGTTTGCAGTCATCTGCGAACTTGGTCAGCCACAGTCCTTCCGTGTTGGCCTGTACCTCCGAGAAATATATACCAAACAAGAGAGGTCCCAGGACTGAGCCTTGTGGGACGCCACTTGTAACTGGTTTGGAGTCTGACATGGCTCCAGCAATTCTAACCATGTGGGTTTTGTCCTTGAGCCAGTTTGCAAACCATCTAGTGACATAGGGGTTTATATTTAAGCTGGTGAGCTTATCTATAGCTAATCTACAGGAAAGTCTCCAGGAATGGATGGTGTTCCTGTGGAAGTTTGAAAGCTAGGAGGGGAGAAAGTGATAAAGATCTGGAAGATTTTGTTTAATAGTATTTAAAAAGGAGGAGAAGCACTAACATCCTGGAAAAAAGCTGTGGTGGCTGTAATACCTAAAGACCCATCTGATCCAGTTTCATATAGGTTCATTTTGATTATGAACCATTATTATAAAATGTTTATGTCTCTAAGGGTTAAAAGAATGGTAAAGGTATTGCCAAAATTATTGATAGATATGGATCAGTGTGGTGTTGTGGAGGGAAGGCAAACATTTGACAACAATAATAAAACAGTGATGATTCAGAGGGAAGAAGCAGAATGTAAAAAAATACCACTGTTGTTGGTTTGTCTTGATGCCCAGAAAGCATTTGACAGAGTAAGCTGGGATTTTATGAGTAGGGCACTTGGAAGCATTTGCATTCCCTCATATAATAATAAGGATAATTAAGAGGATATATGAGGGCTAGGAGGCAAAAATTAAACTGAGGGCGTTCCTCTGTGCTAAGTTCTGTCTGAACAGATGAACTGGGTGGGGTGTCCTCTTTTCCTTTATTTGCATTATATTTAGAAGCACTGTCAGAGAAAATAAGGGACTCAAAAATTCAAGGATGTAGTTGAAATGGTAATCAAAGCAAGTTGTCTTTATTTGCAGATGATATTATTTTGTACCTGATACAAATAGAAAGGACAGCTCAGTGTTGTGGAGCATTCTGAGACGGTTTCCATTTTTTTCAGGATATAAAATGAATGAAAAATTAATTAAAATTAAATGCAATTACTGAAGATAAAACAAAGGCCATAGCTGTAAACTATATACCCATACATGAATTGTTTGAGCAATACCTATGTTTATGAGGACATGATAAAATGAATTATTTGGGAGCATTGGTTAAACATTATTTATTTAAGTTTGATGACTGGGGAAGTCCACTGGGCCAAGAAGAGACAGTTTTCAGTGAAGGCCCGGGGAGAAAAGCTCCACAATAATTGCAAGTTACAATTCACATGTTACAAAAGGACATAGTTCATACAGATAATTAAACATTTGCAGATAAGCTCCATGATATTTGCAATTGGCTTGTCACAATGTTACAAAAATGAAAAGACAGTATTCAATATAGAAATTTCAACATTTACATAAAGTGAATATTTTTGTTATAAACTCAATTGTAGGTTTGACATTTCAAAATATATAGCTACTTGCCAATGGTAGGTTAGGAAAATATTATGCAAAGAGAAGGTAATAGTATAATTCAGATTGGAGAGTATAGTACAATAGATATTAGAGAGAAATTTAGTTTTTGGTAGGGGAGGGATTGTTTTGGGAGGGATGAAGTAATAGTAAAGGTAGTTGGATGAGTCAGTACAGCGTGGGGGGAGAGGGGTTTAAGTTGGAGCATGGCAAAGGCATTCCCATTTGGAAGAAAGATGAGAGAGTAGCCAAGATTTGTGTGGGGAGAGAGTTCCACTGTTTAGCTAAGGAGTGGGACAGCAATAGATGCCAGGAGGTCATGCAGGTTTGTGGACCTGAAGGAGATTTTGGTTTTTGGATCTGAGTGAGGAATGTAAGGTTTTAAGGAAGGAGCGACAGCTGGGCAGTTGGCAGGTTTAAAGATGAGCTTGTGGGTAATGGTGAGTTGTAGGTAACTGAGATAGTTCGGTAGTTCAAGCCAGTTGAGGGTGAGGTGGGAGTGGCAGTGGTGAGTTGAGTTTTTTGAATTGGTTGCAAATTTGGAGATCTTGTGGTAGCAAGATTAAAATTTGGACCGAAGGCCAAGATGGAGATTGTTGAATAGAGGGGCACCATACATAAGGGAGGGGAGTAGGAAGGGGGATGCAAGAGTTTGACATGTAGAGGGACTTAGGAAGAGGTTGTGTCTGTAGAGGAGACCTATCCTTTGGTGGGTTTTCTTGATTGTGGAGTGGATGTCTGAGTCAAATTTTAGTTTTTCATCAATAATGATGCCAAGAAGCTTGGTGTTGGGAACAATTTCAAGGAGGGTATTGTTTTGGCTCTGTATGGTGAATGTGGATTTATCAATGGAGTTTTTGGTAGGGGAAAAATATTAGTTTGGTTTTATTTGCATTTAGTGCATGATGGTTAGACTGTATCCAGGTTTCTGTTTTGGATAAGGCTAGTTGGGTTTTTGCTAGGAGCTCGGAGGGGGAGAAGGCTGAGCAGATGATTGTTGAGTCATCTGCATATTGGATGATAGATGAGTCTGGGATGGATTGGTGAAAGTTGTTAATGAACAGGTTGAAGAGAACAGGGCCAAGAACAGAACCTTGTGGGACATCTGTGGGTGTGGGAAGGAATGGGGAGGTTGAAGTTTTCTATTGGACAGCTTGTTGGCAGTTGGACAAGTAGCTGGAAAACCAGGCAATGGTGGTGGGAAAGAGGTGTAGGGTGGAGAGTTGGGATATAAGTAGGGTGTGTGAGATGGTGTCAAAGACCTTTGACAGATCTAGGAATAGTGTGGATACAAACTTGCCTGAGTTGTGCTCGAGGTTTATGGTTTCAGGAAAGGAAAGAAGGGCAGTCATGGTGCTGTGGCCAGGGAAGAAGCCGTGTTGGGTAGAGGAGATTGTTTAGTGTTAGGTGTGCCATGAATTGTGGTTGTATTGTTTTCTCTAGTATTTTAGAAAGAGGAGAAAGGATGGCAATAGGCCTGAAATTGTTAGTATCAGTATTTTTGCCACCTTTGTGGAGGGGGATGATGTAAGCATGGCGCCAGATAGAAGGGATGCATGATTCTTGTATGGATAAGAACAGAAATGGGATAGGCAATGCTGTCTGCAGATTGTTTGGGGAAGGTGGGTGGAAGGCTGTCTGGTGCACTGCGACAGGGTTTGAGTTTTAGGAGAAGTCTTTTTATAGTGCTTGTGGGGATGCTCTTGAGGCAGAAGGATGTGAAGGAAGATTGATAATTGGGGTGGTGGTTGGGGCAGGAGGAGGTGGTGGTGGAGCAGGGGGTGGGAAGGAGGCTGATAGTTTAGCTATACAGTCTATGAAGAATGAGTTGAACTGGCTGGCTATTTCAAGACTGGAGAGGTTGGGTCTGGGTCGGGGTTTTCTTTGTTGCCTGGATGCACCATGAATGAGATGGAGTCCCACAATTTTTTGGGATTTGTTGAGTGCAAGGACTGGAGTTTGGAGTAGTGGGCTTTGCAGTCTTTAACTATTAGTTTTTTTGTTGAGTTTCATAGTTCCTTATACTCTAGGAGGGTGTTGGGTTTTTTATGTTTTTGCTATTATTTCCATTTTTTGTCCCTTTGGTGCAAGGCTAGTTTAGTATCTTTTGATAACCATGGGCAGGGATTGGTTTTGATGCAATTGGTTCAAGGGGAGTCTTGCATGTTTTATTGCCTGCTGCATACTTTTTACTTTATTTTATTGCTGTTAACTAATCTGCATGGTTAAACTAAAATTGTCCGTTTTACAGGGCCTGATAAATTAGGTTTTTACTGTCACACTGTTTGTAAAGCTTTTTAGCTAGTTTCACTGTGTGAAAGGTATTAATGGGAAATTTGTTAAGCATCTATTTGTTTGTTCTGATTTCCTGCCAAGGAGTGTATCATATAACTGCTTTGTTTGCAGTTAAAAGCATTCTGTAGTATTCCTTGCTTCTTTATCTGCTTAAAACTTTCATTTTGTGGCTCACTGCTGTTCTTCTGCTGTCAAATATTTCTGTAGTGGTTACTGTCTAAAAGAGTGTAGGCTAGTAGCTCTAGTATTGTTCCCCACCCTTCCTCCCTGTTGGTGTCTTCCTGTTATACTTGGTGGCTTTGCAGTTCCTCACTCCTACTGTAAATTTGATCTGGGACACTCCTCCCAGTCTAGTGTCTTTAGCTCATTCTGCCTAATACAGAGAACATTTGAAACGGCCAACTCACTTAGTTTCCTAACCTTGAATTATCTTCGGCTTTTTCTCTCTCCCTTTCCTTTACAAAAAAAAATTGCTAGAATCTCCCTGTGTTCTGCTTAACTGTAACAAAAAAAATACGATTGTTTCCTGCCTTTCCTGTAGCTAGTCTAGTCCAGATACAGACTTGCTATATCCAGGACTGTTATAAGCTTCTGAGCCCTCCCAAGCCTGTCTGTATTGTAGGGGAAGCCTGCTAGCTTATCACTGGGAGTGGTAAGCACTAGGTAACCTATCTACCACATAAGGAGTGGTTTCTGGTCCATAAATTGTAGTTATTGGCCGTTTGGGCAGGTTTTCCATCTCTCTCAACTTCCTAATTTAAAAGCCCACATTTGCACTTGCCCCCCCTTTCCTGTAACTAGTCTAGTCCGGATACATATCTGCTGTATCCAGACTGTTTGTAAGCTCCTGAGCCCCCCAAACCTTTCTGTGTTGGAGGGAAGACTAGCTTATCAGTGGGAGTGGAAAGCACTAGGCAACCTATCTACCACATAAGCAGTGGTTCTGGCCCAGAAATTGTAGTTATTGGCCATTTGGGCAGTTTTTCCATCTCTCTCAACTTTCTGATCTAAAAGCCCACATTTGCACTTGTTTCCCCCTTTCCTGTAACTCCAGATACAGATTTGCTGTATCCAGGACTGTTTGTAAGCTCCTGAGACCCCCAAGCCTTTCTGTGTTGGAGGGAAGCCTGCTACCTTATCAGTGGGAGTGGTAAGCACTAGGTAACCTATATGTCACATAAAGAGTGGTTTCTGGCCCAGAAATTGTAGTTATTGGCCATTCAGGCAATTTTTCCATCTCTCTCAACTTTCTGATTTAAAAGCCCACATTTGCACTTGTTTCTTTCCTGTAACTAGTCTAGTTCAGATACATATTCTTAGTTTTAGCACTTGAATTTGCTTATTTGTGCTCAGCACTTGTCCAGAACTTGTTGTAAGCAGTAAATAATCTACAAATTACTACAGCACTCAGCCTTCCTCATTACCTAGAGGAAAACAGTTTTTGTACTTACTTTTCTCACTTGCTTAGAGAAAATCAGCTCTTGTACTCACTTTCCTCACTTGTCTAGAGGAAAATAGTTTTTTTATTCAGGCATGTCCAAGGGTCAGCTCCCAGTGTTCTTTCCTGTCTATCTGATGAATCTAGGCATCATGGGGCAATGTAACAGTTGCCTCATGTACACAGACAAACCTCTCCTCCTACCACCCAACACTACAACCTTTCAGAGATGCACTTATCTAGCCAAACTGGAGGAAAAGCTCTCTCCAACCAAGACTGAACTTGACAGTTAAGAGGAGAAGGTAAACACTTGCACCACGCCACACTCATCACAAAGTCCCACTAAACCTACACCACCAAAATCCACACATAGAAACACAAAAACATTCATGGAGGCTCTCAATAATAATCTGCTCAAGCAACAGAGAGCTCCAAAGCAGAAATGCAAGCAACCTCCAGCCCCCCCAACACAACCCAAATGACACATAGCCCACAGACTCAGTTTGCCACTCAACCACAGCCCATAAGGCAAAACCACGTACCCAACACACTAGTCATGGGTGACTCTATAGTCAGGCACACTGATGTCCCACTCACCAGCCTAAACAAGGAGAAGGTTACTGTCAGCTGCCTGTCAGGTGGACAGGGGTGGGTGGGTAGGGGTGGCTCATGCTATAGGACTGCAGGACTGCAGCCCTCCCACTTAGAAAACAAAAAGAAAACTCAACTAGAACACAAAACAAAAAAAAAAAAGAAAAGTAAAACACAGTTAACTATGAATCCCGGAAGTCCATGCATGCGCACATGTACTGGTCGGAACCCAGAAGAAGTCCAGACTGCTTTGTCAAGCAGTCTGGACAAGGGAAAAGGCATCTCTGCCCCACAAATGCCCAGAAGTCTGTGTGGTGACAACCACACAGAACAGAAGAGAGCCGGACTGCTCCTTCTGCAGGCTAGACCAATCAGTTGAGCTTTGCACAGCTGGAACCAATCAGGAGAAAGGTGAAGTTTGTCTCGCGATGACTGGAGGATTTACCGTTATCTTGCGTGGGTGAGGAGCTCTCTCCAGGAGGATGGATGCAGAATTGGATTTATTTTCCCGATGTTGGATGGTCTTGCAGCCGTTCAAGGTGAGGAGTGTGTGTGTGTGTGTGTGTGTGTGTGTGTGTGTGTGTGTGTGTGTGTGTGTGTATAAAATGCCCCAGTTGCTACATGGTGGTGGGTAGAGAATAAGGCTTGAATCCTGTACCTTGGGCACAAGTGGCAAGAGCCTGAATTCCCTACCCACTACCATTTGTAAAAAAAAAATGTAGATTTTTGCCTCATATTTGTTTTGTTCTGTTCCTCATACAATCTGTGATTTCTGTATTTTTGTTTTTTAACACAGCCAGTAGTGCAGTGGTAGCATTGTTGCCTGACAGCTAAAGGTTGTCTGGTTTGATTCTTGGCGGGGGTGCCTTCTGTGTGGAGTCTGCATGTCCTCCCCTGTGTTTGTGTGGGTTTGCTCTGGTGTCCTCGATGGATATTTGAAATGTGTCCCTATTTTTTGGACTGTATTCCCCCATTATTGGCTTCGTCCAGGTTTTTTGTGCCAAGATTGAGCGCTATGATGATAACTGAACTCACTGAATATGTTTGGAGGGTGTATTCCCACATTATTGGGTTTGTTCAGGTGTTTTGTGCTAAGATGTTGACAACTATGGTGAAAACTGAATTCACTAAATGGTAGCCATTTAAGTTTCAGTCTTCCTTTCTTTCATAAAACAGATGATATGGCATAGTGGTATGTTGCTCTGACTGTTTTGCACAGGGTCCTGGGTTCAATACTCGGCAGTGAAATGTATGGTGGTAGCACAGCATTTTATTTTAATAACTTTCCGACATTATACAAGCAATGTTTAAAATGTGTCCCTGTTTTTTGGTCTGTTGCCCCCCCCCCTTCTAAATTTTGGCTTTTTCCAGATTTCTTGTGCTGCAAAGTTCAGGGATACAGCTGAATGTCAAGTAGATTTTACAAGAATCTGAGAGCAGCAGGGGAACAAAAGTTTAGTGCTGCTTATGCCGAGTCTGCTTGCATTGTTAGTAGCACAGTAGGCAGTGTACTTGCTTTTGATGCAGAAGGCTGTGGGTTCTACTCCCACAGTAGGTAGATGCATTGCTGATACTGTACTGTATTGTAAAGGGGGTGGATGCTTTGGTCCTTTTTGGTGAAGATACCTAGTAACTATGAACCTGTTATCAGTTTGCCATTTATTCCCCTATTGAAATATTACTAGCTTATCGTTTTTTAATGCAACTTAGGCAATTTATTCCTCAAGGGCAACAAGCACTTTATTTGTAGATGAAACAAAGAAATATAAAGTTGTTTGCTAGCAGCAACCTCTTCATTAGTTACAGATTTTTTTAATGTGGAATTATTTAGATGACTTTTACTTCTTCAGAGACTGTGCATATTTACTGATACTGGTGGACTGTAGAAGTTTGAGTAGACTTTTATGATGGAAATGTTCTGAATTGGGCAGTTTTGTCATTATTGGTGCATGCATTTTGTTTCATTGTTTACTGGAAAAATTTTCTGAATTGGGCAATTTTGTCATTATTGGTGCATGCATTTTGTTTCATTGTTTACTAGAAAAATGTTCAAAACAAATTTAAAACACCCTCTAACAACTGCACTATATTGTACAAGGACTATAATTTAATACAATCAGGAAGGTGTATCAAGGACCACGTGTATGTTTTGTGTGCAAGGGGCCTATAATTTGAAAACAGCCCAAAGTTAACCTTTATCTGCCACTAGCAAAATGTATTTTCTTTGAATGTGGGTTTCAGTGCTGTTTCAATGAATGTGAGTTTCAAGGGCAGAGAAGTATTAATGCTAAGTTTGTTTTCATTGTGAGATTGCATTGCTTTATTTAGCAGATGTCTTAGTGTTTGTGCTGTAAAATGCAAAATAAAACTTTAAAATGAAGTCCAAATCATCGTAGAAGTAAAGCAGTATGCACATCAGTGTTTATGGTAAATGGGATGAAATAGCCAAGTAATGGTTCATTGGAATGGCTGCAGGGTGGAGGCTCCATTTGACTATGATTTTGTGAGGGGAAAGGGTGGCAAACTCAAAGACAGCCCCGGCTGAACTATACCTCTCAACTGTCCATATTTTCACAGAATGAATAGATTTTTGCTTCTTATTTTTGGTTTGTTCCTCATAAAATGTGTGGTTTTCTGGCAAATAATTTAGGAATTAAGTCACTAAATAATGACAGACACTGAGTTTCAGACTTCATAACCTTCAGAAAAATGCATGCTAAAGCAAGACCTGTTATTCTATCAATTGTCTCAGTTTATACAACAATTTATAGTACTGTTTACATGTTTCCCCAGTATATTTGGCCTTGTCCAGATTTCCTGCATTAACAGGTTGAGAGGTACGTGCAAATAAATTGCTTTAAAGAATTAGGCATATCCAAACCTCTCAACTGTCCCCGATTTCTGCTCAAAATGTTGCTCTTCCCCTAATAATCCCGCCGCAAAATGGCAATTTTGGAAGAAAATGTGGAGGGCTTACAATTAAGAAATAACTGTAATAATCAGAGTATTTTAGAAATGCATGTAGATTCTTTTATTTTGTCAGCTGCTCAAGTTAGCAGTACTAATATTAAAAAAGTGCCCCTTCTTTGACAGGTTCTCAGCTGTATTGTGTCTCTATTTTATATTTTTGCATCACATTTTTGGTCCATTTTTCATAAAATTGTGTTTTCTTGGCAAATTAGTGGCAAATCATTAAAGACTGAAGTTAGAAAATAATGACAGACATTTGCGTTTCAGATTTCATACCTTTCATTGGACTCTCATAATGACTGTTTGCCACCCAGGGCAGCATATTTAATTAAAGTTACAGTTTTTGTGGTTTTGAGCATAGCTCCTCCCCTTTCTAGTTAGCCGCACCCCTTCCTATTGACCCCAACCATTCCGCTGTCTCCTGCAACCCCCCTTTGATTTGAAGTCACCAGCCGCCACTGCCTTTTAGAGACAATGCAGAAGCAACGTTTGGTTAAATGAATTACTCAAGGTCACGCAGCAAGCAAATGAGAACTGGAGGAATGAAATGCTGTACCAGAGGAACTGTAGATCACACTTTTATCCCTTTCTGACAACTAGCAAACTCATTCTGATACCCTTATCTTGAAAATAAGAAAGTCATTAAATCTGCTTTAGTAAATGAATTACTCCCTAAAATCAGTGTTACTATAAAATAAAACTACAACCATTAAAAGTGTCTCACACTTCCTAAGTAGTCATTCCCACTGATGCACACACATACGCGCGCGCGCACGCACACACACACACACACACACACACACACACACACACACACACACACACACACAATCTGATGCATCATGTTTAATTTTGCAAGTAGGTCTATTTTTGTCTCATGCTTTTCAAGATATTTTCCATTCTTTTCTCTAACTCTTTGTAGCTAGGTTATCTTTTCTTCCTTTGTCCTTAATTTTTTAACTGAACAGTTAATTAATTAGTCCTGTTTTATACCTATTTCCATCAAAAGGATTTGAGAATTACTGATAACATAGTATTAAACTCATGTAGGGAAAAAATCTGAACATGAAATCTGTTCTTGAAGGTAATTCTACCTTTTTTGGTGAGAATTTACACATGCACATATGCAAGATGATATGGCTACAGTTAAAATGTATACATTACCAATGATTTGATGCAAGAATCATTTCTTGTTGGATACTACCATATTTCCACCCATAATTTTACCAGTGTAGAATTCCTTTTGCAAAATTCATGCTAGTTTCATTTTCACAACTGGTAGAATAAGCATGAAAACATTATTTGTGACTTTCTGATACAAAATAAATACTTTTACTTGACCTTACTGTACTCTACAAAGCACCTATGAAACTAAATAACTTTATGTTTCACTTTACCAATTACTAGTTAGCTGGGAATTGAACACTGAATCTTCTGTGTTACATAACCTGAATCTTTTGCATGTTTTTACTGTAAACACACAACTTCATAGCTTTAAATATTTCAACCATATAATATCTTACTCCTGGTCTACCTGTCTAGATCTTAACTCTAATAAATAACAGAAACAACTGCATTTATTCCAATTATAACCCTCTGCGTTTAGCTAGAATATGGAAGAATAGTGACTTTACTAGGCTTTTGTCTGTATCATGTTTCAAAACCATGACTCTTTTTCACTCCACTCAGAGGTCAATGAAGCATTTCCTATAGTTTTCATGCAGTTAACGTTCACATGGTTCTGGAGACAAGCATGTCTTGTCTTTACCTCTCCACCCTGCAAAAGCATATTGGGGAAATAACTGTGTCTGATGCAGGTCTATATTATTTCCTTGAAAGACGTCTCCATTGAATGGCTGTTTATCAATCACTACCCATCGAACAGCCACTCAGAGAACATTACAATCATCAAACTTCTTTCCTAGGGAAAAACTACTTGGCCACCAGAGCAACCATAATACAAACTACATAACTTTAAACTCACACACACCCAATTTACATAAACCAACTCCAAGATCGCACTACAATGGGGAAAAGGGCTAATTTACGATGCTGGTCACCTAGTTACTTTCCCGGGGAAAAACTTTGATGCAGTGATTGTTCACTGAATGCGGCATTCGATGTAGTCATGTCGATGAATAGGGATTCGATGGAGATGTCTTTCGAGGAAATAATATAGACCCATGTGATGCCATACACATCTGAACAAACTTACCCCTCTTGTAATGGTGATCAACTTAATCTACTGCTCACTCCAGTTTATGTTGGATGTTCATCTCATGACAATATGAAAAAAAAGTGAATTTAGTAAAAACAGCTTCTGCAAAGGAAAATCTTATGAACTTAGGAATTTATACTTGCATATTTTTCTTGGTAAAAAATACTACTGCTTTACTTATTTATTTATTTAACATTTGTTGACTAGGAAAGTCTGACTAGAACAGAGCCTATTTTCAGCGAAGGCCCGGACAGAAATGCTCCAGACGCATGTCTTTGGAATGTGGGAGGAAACCAGAGTACCCGGTGGAAAAGCACATGAAGGCGGGGAGGAAATGCAGACTCCAAACAGAAGGCACCCCAGATGAGAATCAAACCGGAATCCTCTTGCAACTTTAACCACTGCACCACTTTAAAAATTTAGTCTGTGACTATGTTGAGTGGCATAGTCTAATGTTCTGGTGTAATTAAACTCACTAATTAAAATTTATGCATCTTATGCTATCTGTCTTATTTATGAATTCCAACTAGAACGTTCCAATATAATCCTCATGCATAACATGTATGTCGTAAGCGATTTTCCTTTTGCATTAACGAACTGCAAGCTGTAAAAAAAAAATCACTTTTACTACGAAATCTGAATGCTTTCAGTTTTGTCCTTACTGGAAATGAAATAAATAAAATATAAAACAAAGTACATTTTGCAATATCCAAGGCCCTTTGGACACTTAAAAATACTTTTTTCCCTGTTCTTGCATCTTCCAGGACAGATAAAATATTTTGATCCACTGTTTAAAGAAATATATCATCTTGCAGCACTGCAAATGATGTTTTCAAGAAAACATATCTTGATCTTACCTGAATACCTATTACAGATAATTTTAATAGTTTTGTGTGCATGCATTCTTGTAATTAAATTCTGTGGTTCAATTCCCAATAAAGGACATTACCTTATGCAAGTAATTTATATTCCTTTTATAAAGCCTTCAGTCCTACAAATACTGTATGAAATAAACCAAAAAATATTTGCATAAACCTTAGATCACCATGTCAAGATAGTAATTATCTTTCTCTCAGTGCGAGCATCTATGCATGTGGCGGTAGGTTCCACATATGCAAGTATGTGTGTGTACATGCATGTGTCCCACTCATTTTCAATCATCCACCCACAAATTTGCAAATACCTTTTACAAAGATCATACAGAAAATGTTTCTAAATGTATTAACTTCTCAAAGTCGTGCAATGTGCGTCTTCCTGTGTTTGAGAATCTATAATAATCTCACAACTATGACAATATTGCCTTTCAAGGCAGTGACCTTACATATAAAAATGGTAAATTTGCTTCACTATCCCTAATGTTTCATAAAGTAAAAATAACACACAACTAAAAGTCGACACTGTTAAGCATATAAAAGTGGGTAACCACCAGTGTTAAAAATGTATGAGTCACTTGGCACAGGAACTGAAGGTGAAGGACCAAAGAGAATATGCATGCCACAGCACAGGAATTCAAGGCGTGCATTTTCATGTATATTACCATGTTCAACCATTTCCCCCTCCACACTGCTCATAATCAAATATGAAATCCAGGTTTTGGATTTATGTAAGGGTTAAGACAGAAAGGACTGTCTTGGGAGAAAATGTATACAATCTGTGTATATGTAATGAAGGACTGCACTATGCATTTTGAGGGGGGGGGGTCTCCAAAAATGTAGCAATTAAAGAACCTACTCCTCTTTTAATTTTTCATTCAGTGCATTACTAGAAAAATGCAATCTTTCAATATTACGTTATTTCACTTAAATTTGTTAGAATTGCAGAGCTGCAACTTGGAGACCCATTACAGTCATAAAATAGCATTTATTTTTGTGCCTTCAACCACAGAAGACATGAGATGACTAAATCCGAATATTTTATCTCCCAAGGAAGCATCGATTTCCCAGCTAGTATGCTGAGAGATGCAGTTCCCACACATATTCAGCAATATAAACTTCCAGTGCTGTATGCAAGCTCTTTCACAACTAGCATGTACATTTTTGTGACATTACTGAAAAAAGTTGTAAATATTAAGCAAGTCTTGTATGGATGCCATATAATATGCTGTGAAACATACAGTCTTAAGTATTTTTAGGTAAAAATAGAAATTCACAAGTTATACATGCCTACAGGACTTTCAATTACAAGTCCCTGATCCTATTTCAACTTAAAATATAGGTTAGAGGCTAGTTCTTTTATTCATATTCAGAATGTTAAAGGGCAACTAGACAACACCTACAGTACATGTACTGCTGGTTTTCACTTACTTCATAAAAATCTTCACGATCAGTACAAAACAGTTCATGGGTAAGCAAATAAGGTAGCTATTTCTGATACCCCTGGACGTTGTAGCACACCATTTCCTACAACTGTTTTCTCAAATGTCAGTGTGTTCTCCTTATTGTAGATTTATTTGCTATATATTTAGCAGCACTAACATTCCAAAGCAAAATTCCTGCTGACGGCATGCACATGAGTTAAACTGCTTCAGTTGTTGTCCAAAATCAAATAAAATTTACCAAAAAGTGCTTAATATGTCCACGTATGTTTTTCTCAAAAATAGTTCAAGAGAAATAAAGAAAAAGTGCATAACACGTCTGCAGAAAAGTATATTCTACCTGCACTGTTACCCAAATCATGAGAATCATTGAACTGGAAAGTGCTGACAGCAAGCTTCTACAGTTCTTGAGAAATAAAAAAAAATACAAAAACGTGGATGGAACAAATAGCATACATGGGGTACTGGAACATTATCACAATAAGCAAAATGAATAATGCAAATATGCGATTATTTAAGACCACAAAACAATTTTATTAAACCTAAGTAACCAGTATGTATGCAAACTATGACATCATTGTTAGCTGAAATGCCTGCTTAACAGGAGGGATGCAAAGTGACATACAGTTCAAAATTATGCACACTGCTCAAAAAAGGGTGTGTAAATAAACAAAAGCACATACCACAGAGATGAGTATTATATCAACAAATTATTCATTCTGCATTACATAATCAGTACAATTACAGTTGTGGGCAGCTTATTTTAAGGATGTCACAATACTTTGTTACATACATGTATGGGTTTCCCAATTTGAACTAATAGGATTTCACTGCAATAACTACTTTTTAAACTGGTATTAACTTTGAACAGTCCGTACTAAGGTAAAGTGATGCCTTTTTGTGGCTTAAACATCCACATCAGAGATAAAGTATTCTTTTTGCAAAAGGTAAGATGGACTTAAGCTATGTGACTATGTCCAAACAGTGCACTAGTGTGACCCGGGTAATTCATAAGGTTCAGACATTACTCTCCTACTGAGATCTCAAGCATAATTACAATATATATTGTAACAACAAAAGATGAGACATGCTTATTAAGCGCTATGGATTGTTAGTCTGAAACTGTATGTTCTCATCTGCAAAGCAATCTCTACAAAAGATGTCAGCTGTACTGTGACCAAACATCATTCACGTAATGTGGACAGGCTACACAAAAAAATCAACTGGAATATTGGACTTTACCACATTAACACAATTTATATATATATATTTTTTTTATATTTTATTTTTTTTATTTTAAGCCAGCTTGTGATCAGGCAAATCTCTACTCCAATAAAGAATTTGCACAAACCTCATTTTTACTTAGCAATTTATTTGAACACAAGCTATTTGTATAAAGGTTAATGTTCACAAATCGTCATCCAGTAACTGAATAAGTGACCAGACAATCTAATGCTGAAGATGTTAACAGTGATATGTAGAGCCTTCAGGTAAATCGACAGGTGAGTATAAAAGGCTAGGAAAACTGAAATAAGCTACTAAGAATGTCAGTGAGTTAAAAACAGATTTCAAACATACAGGAGTTGGTTGCTTAGCCGCTGGATATGGACAAAGTATCTGATGTATAAATATTACCCCACCAGAGCACAACTGTCTAAACATGAGGGTTTGCTGCTGTAACAATGTGCTGAAGTGTTGAAGCAACTACAGAACGGACACCAAGGCCTCACAAAGTAAGAGTCAAGATGATTGTATGGGGGCCCAGGATCAATGCAGACATCGCAAAGCTTGTATCAAAATGCCAGCTGTGTATTAAACACTAACTATTCCACAGGAGAAAATCATTAAGAACTCCTTCACTACAGGGTCCTTGGAAGAAAACAGCTGCTAACTTCTGCAGTACCCCAGAGACACAGACACACTGCGTATACCAACCATGACTAGACACTTTAGTTGTGTTTAGTGCCATTTCTAACCGTGTTCATTTTAGTCTTGCATTGGATGCATTTTTTTATTTTAGTTTGGTCATCAGAAATGTGTGCCAAATACTTTAGACACAGTTTTCTCTCTCATTGGTAGTGGTCATACCTCTCAATGGTCCAGATCTTTATAGAATGTCCATATTTTTGCTTCATATTTTTGGACTGCTCCTCATAAAATGTGTGGTCCTCTGGCAAATCGCCGAGGACTGAAGTCACTAAATAATGACAGACATTTCAGTTTCAGATTTCATATCCTTCAGAAAATACACGTTAACACAAAACATGTCGTTCTTGCAGCTTTCTTAGTTTGTAAGAGTAATATGTAATATCTGTTCCTGATGCTGGGCCTTTGTTCCAACATTATTTTTGGCTTCGTCCAGATTGTTTGCACTTAGAAGTTGAAAGATATAGTGGCTGTGTGTGTGTGTGTGTGTGTGTGTGTGTGTGTGTGTGTGTGTGTGTGTGTGTGTCTGTGTGTAAATGGATATGTAATACATTACTGTATCTTTAAATTGCCTAATCTCATACTGCATCAAGTATGATGTGCCAGTTGTACAGTTGGGAGATACAAGATGAAAATGCCAACTGCTTTTCTGTTATGCTGTCATTTTATGAGCTAATAAAGTTGCTGTCCTACATTAAATGTTGTGGTCTATGGCCATTCTTAGCAACTCTAAACAAGATCACTGCTTAACCGCTGGTGTGCAACGTGGCAAAGACAGAATACAGGAGTAAGTAAAACTTGAAGTAAAACAGTACAGAGGAGCAGATAAACAAGTAAGAAAAAATATTAGAAATAGTGGGTATTGGTTATTACTTAGACAATGAGTCAGAGGCAATGGTAAGAAAAGATGAAGAGGTAAAAATGGATACACAGAAGAGAAAAAGGCAAATGTAATGAAGTATACAGATCAACAGTCAAATGAAGAAAAGCTAAGAATGTAACATAGCAATTAGTGCAGATTCAGTTAGAGGTATTCCTGGTATGTACAACACCATCATGCTTACCAGAAAAAGGGAATTCCAACGTCTGGGTATATACGTACCTACGGTACTGTTACCTCAGTTAGTTTCTACAGTGTACAATCCACAGGTGAAATCCTTAGGACTGAGTGTACAGGCCAGAGTGTGTCAAGACAAGCTATGGAAAATGTACATGTAATTGTTCTTAATCAGTAACCTGTCACAAAAATAAAGAACGTTGAAGGACGCTCAGTCTAAATGTGAAACTGCAACACTCAAGTCCCAAAGACAAACTTGTTACGAGAGCAAACTAAAGTACAGTTTTGTACCTACCATAAATGTAGATGTCCGAACTGGATAGCATCTGCAGTCATAACAACTGGGTTGTCCTGTCGTCAGGCAGCCCTTCGGTCGGCCGGATTCCAAAGTCTGGGTCCGGCTTCGGCTGATGTCGCACTTCACCCGACGTCATCTCTGCTGGTCTTCGGGTATAAAGGCATCAGCCGACGCCATTTTCCTCAGTGTTTCTTGCCCCAGATGCCAGTTGCCCTCTTGGAAGGCTAAATTTTGGATAAATGCCAATGTTTCCAGAAAGATAGAAGGCAAACACAAGAAATAAGCATGTATGTACATATATACAAACAAATACACCATAAGAGACTCCCCCCACCAGCTAGCTATTAGGGTGGTAAATACCCTAGGAGTACCACAGAGGGGAAGGAGGGAGGGTAATCCTGACTGCAGATGCTATCCAGTTCGGACATCTACATTTATGGTAGGTACAAAACTGTACTATGTCCTTCATGGATGCATCTGCAGTCATAACAACTGGGTAGAATACCATAGCCAACTAGGGAGGAGGAAGAAGAAATTATGGTGTGGTTAGGATCCCTTGCAGTACAGCAGTGGCAAACCCTGCTCGGGATCTGGAATACAGAGGTAAATTATAATGCTTGGCAAATGTATGCACGGAGGTCCAAGTAGCCGCCTCAATAATGTCCTTGGTTGCCACTCCTCGTAAGAAGGCTGTGGTAGTGGCTGTTGCCCTTGTAGAATGAGGTCTTATGTTCTGTGGAATTGGTTTTCCATGGAAGGAGTAACAGAATCGTATGCAGTTTCCTATCCATTTGGAGATTGTCTGTTTGGAAATTGCTTTTCCTTCTCTTCCTGTTGCATAGGCTACAAAAAGCTGGTCAGTTTTTCTGTTACTTTTGGTTCTGTCCAGGTAGTAGAGTAGCTGTCTATGTACATCCAAGGTATGCAGCATTCTTTCCCCTCTGTTTTGTGGGTTGGGAAAGAAGGTAGGTAGGTGGATTGCCTGGTTTAAAGACACTCTGGATACCACCTTAGGCATAAATATAGGATTAGTTCTCATGGACACTCTATCTTGGTGGAAGATTAGGAAGGGTTGTACTGCCATTAGGGCCTGAAGTTCAGAAACCCTCCTTGCTGAGGTTATTGCCAGTAGGAAAGCAGTTTTCCATGATAGATGCTGTAGGTCTGCTGTTGCTGCTGGTTCAAAAGGCGGGAGTGTCAACTTTTCTAGCACAAAGTTCAAGTCCCAAGCTGGCAGTGGTGGTTTCCTAGGAGGTTTTACATTCTTGATCCCTCTGAGGAACTACCTGAGTAGAGGATGTGAAAAGACCGGTGGATCGAAGCTGTATTCTGCTGAAATAGCTGATGCATGTATCTTGATGGAGGAATAGGACAGGCCTGTATGTAGAAGCTCTGCCAAATACTCCAGTATGTTAGCAATATCTAAATTCGACACGTCTTTTCCTCTTTCAGCACTCCAAATGACAAACCTTTTCCATTTTCCTGCATAGTTCCTTCTTGTTGAAGGTCTGCGGGCTTCAAGGATAATGTCTTTAACCCTTTGGGAAAGATCTGTATTAGTTGCTGCTATGTGACGTTCCATGCAGTCAGTTGCAAGGTTTTTAGGTTTGGATGCATGATGCTGTAGTTGTTCTGAGTTAACATCAAAGGCATCAGGGGTATTGCCCACATTTTGTCCCGAGACATGCTCCTCAGCAATGGGTACCAGTGTTGTCTTGGCCAGTTCGGAGCTATCAGGATTATCCTTGGACGTTCCTCCTTGATTTTTAGTAATACCTTGTGTATCAAGGGAAGAGGTGGGAATGCATATGCTGTCAGACCTTTCCAGCTGAAGGAGAGCGAATCCACCTTCCATGCAAGTGGGTGGAAAGTCCTTGTGCAGAATTTTTTGAGCTGGTGATTGAGAGGGGAAGCAAATAGATCTATCTGCGGCATTCCCCATTTCTTTGTGATGGTCTTGAAGATGTCCGGGTGTAGCATCCATTCGTGAGCATCCGAGGAGGTTCTGCTTAATATGTCTGCTAGAGTGTTCTCCTTTCCCGGTACAAACATTGCCTGTAACTGAATGTTGTAGCTGAGTGCCAGGTTCCAAAGGTCCAAAGTCATTCTGCATAGGGGGTATGAATGAGTGCCTCCCTGTTTGTTGATGTACCACATGACTGTGGTGTTGTCTGTCCTTATCATCAAATGGCCTTCTTTGAGAAATGGGCTGAATTTTTGGATTGCCAGTTTTACTGCCAGCATTTCTTTTTGGTTGATGTGCAGGTGTAGCTGGTCCTGAGTCCACAATCCCTGTACACATTTGTCCAGCATGTGAGCCCCCCGTCCTAGGTCTGAGACGTCTGTTGTGATGGTTTGGCTTGCTCGAAGGTTGTGAAAGGGTAGGCCTGGATTTGTCTGGCATGCTTGAGCCCACCATAGGAACTCCTGTTTTAGGCATGGGATTAGTGGTATTTCTGCTTCTAGGCTGTGCCTGTGTTGGGACCATAAATTCTTTAGGTACCACTGTAGCTTTCTCATATGCAGTCTGGCATGTGGGACCAAGATTATGCATGATGCCATGAAGCCCAAGGCCTGCAGAACTTTTCTTGCTGTTAGCTTGTTCTGTTTTGTTAGTGCCAAGAAGTAAAGAGGGAGTTCTTTTTGTTTTTCTGCAGTTAGGAATGCCATTTGTTTTACTGTGTCCAATTCCGCGCCCAAGAATGTCCTTGTTTGGGATGGTATCAGCCTTGACTTTTGAAAATTGACTGTGTATCCCAGGGCTTGTAGCAAGTAAATGACCCTTTGCAAATCTGTTGTCAGCTTGCTTTTGTTGTCCGCTTGTAGCAGGCAGTCGTCCAGGTATGGATAAATTTGGATTCCCTGTAGTCTGCAGTGGGCGATTACTGATGCCAGGCATTTTGTGAATACTCTGGGCGCAGTAGATAAGCCAAAGGGCAATGCTGAGAATTGATAATGCTCTGATCCTGCAAGAAATCTGAGGTATCTTCTGCAATTTGGTCGAATGGGGACGTGCAGGTATGCCTCCTTGAGATCTAGAGTTACCAGCCAACACTCTTTGCCCAGCATGGGAAGAAGTTGCTGTAGGGTCAGCATTTTGAATTTTGGGACAATGATGTATGTGTTTAAGATGGACAGGTCGAGAATAGGTCTCCAACTTTTTTCTTTTCTTGGAACTAAGAATAGTCTGGAGTAGAATCCTTTGCCTTGTTCTGTTATTGGTACTCTTTCCACAGCTCTCATCTTTGTTAATTGCATTATCTGCTGTAGAGCTTCTATTTTTTGATTTGGAGGCAGATTTGGCATTCCTCTTTTGACTGGTGAAGTGTGGAAGTGGAACCGGTAACCTTGGTCTATGGTTTGCAAAATCCACTTGTCTTTTGTGACATAGTGCCAATTTTTCGAAAATAAGGCTAATTTTCCGCCTAATGGTGCTGCTATTTGTTCCCTGGTAGGCGGAGTGAGAGCCAAGTCACTGTGATTGTCCTGTTGCAGTGGTAGTAGCTGTGTCTGTGCTTCTGTTATTACCTTGCCACTGTCGTCCTCTGTAGGCACCCCCTCTGGATTGATTTCTGCCTCTGGAACGTCTATTCCTGCCCCTTTGGGATCTTGTGGAGTCAGGAAAGGACCAATTTTTGGCAGGCCAGTTCCTGCTAAACCTTGGGGGCTGAACCTGTAAGAAATCTTTCACCGTTTGTACAGATTTTGCCTTTTCTTCCATTTTCTTCATTACCTGCTGGGCAGGTGTACCAAACAAACTGGCCTTATCCATAGGAGCATCTAATAACTTAGCTTTAACATGATCCGGTAAGGCCTGTTCCTTCAACCATGCATGTCTTCTTATCACTGTGCCAGTCATGGCTGATCTAAATGAAGCCTCCAGTGCATCATAGCCACATTTTAAAGAATGGTTACTAACCTGTTGTATGTTATTTACCATTTCTAATACATATTTCTTATCTATAGAGTCATCAGAGGATAGCTTTTAGTTAACTGATCAAGCATAAACTCTTGGTATTGTATCATGTGAAACTGACAGTTTAAAGCTCTAGCTGAGAAAGTAGCAGAGGTGTAAACTTTTTGCCCCATCTGTCTAGAGACCTGGATTCCCTTTCAGAAGGAATAGGATTTTTTGCTGTGGTCGAGACTACTGCCTTAGGCCCCTGGGATATAGTTTCGGGGTCTGCCAGTGGGGCCTTGTATAGGTGGTGATGAGTGTCTGGCACCCTGTAAAATCTATCTGGTTTGGCAGGGGCTGGAGGTAAGGAATCAGGTGCAGTGCAGACATCATTAAATGCATCGTCCACAACAGAAAGGACAGGAGGTATAGCTAAGGGCCTATGTTGTGGTAAGTGCAGAAAGGTCCTAAGTCTTTTTCTGGAATCTGAGAAATCCTGTCGTTGCCATTGGAATTGTTCTCTCATGGCATGTAAGGTTTCCCCAAAGGATAATTCCTCTGGTGGAGAGGCAGCTGGAATGGATTCTTCAGCATCGGAGTCTTCATAATTGGAAAAAGGGGCCTCTGGCTGGTCTGTAATATCTGAGTCATCCGCAGAATCATCAGAGGAGACAGGCTCGGGGGGCTCTGCTCTAGGTCTCTTTTCTGGGGGTTGAGAGGCCCTGTCTGGGTGAGATTGAGATCCCCTAATTAAGGATATTAAATCTTGTGCCAGAGTAAGCATTTGTGAACTAGAAGTGGGCCTGGTTGAGGGGGGTTTAACAGGCACTGATGTAGTAGATTTGGCTGCTTTAGCCCTGGCAAAGGCCTTAATAGACATGGCTGCAGGAGGCCTAGCAGCACCACGTGCTGGGGTAGAGACATCCAAAGGGATGGTGTCTGATAAGTCACTAGTAACCACAGTTGCAGGTATCATTTCTGAGGCTGTTTCAAGTAAAGTGGCAGAAACCTCAGTAGTAGTGATTGATTCGGCTGTATTTTGATCATTTTTATCGGTTTCGGCCGAAACCGAGACACTCGCGGTTTGCTTAACCGTGGTTTCGGCCGAAACCGCTGACTGCGAGTGTCGGTCTTTTTCTTTGCGTTTCTTAACAATTTGGGTAGTCGGAGGATCCGACGGCATAATGTATGCAAAATGTGAGCCGAAAAACTGTTCTGCAAACTCCGACCGACGCCTAAGCGTTCGTCGGTTGAAGGAAGCACAGGCCGAACAGGCTGCTACGTCGTGGTCTGGGCCTAAACAAGGCAAACAGTAAGAGTGGAAATCTTTATGAGGTATTTGTTTCCCACAAGTTAAACAGTTATTGACTTTTTCTGACATCGGCAGAGGCAAGAAAGAGTCCCCAACGGGGTACTTAGCTTTTAGAAGTCTTCGAAGTAGTATTCGGTAGTAGTAATCTCTGGATCTGACCGACCGGCACTTGCGAACAGCTTCTGCTTCGGGCGCCACGCGGCAAGAAAGACTGAGGAAAATGGCGTCGGCTGATGCCTTTATACCCGAAGACCAGCAGAGATGACGTCGGGTGAAGTGCGACATCAGCCGAAGCCGGACCCAGACTTTGGAATCCGGCCGACCGAAGGGCTGCCTGACGACAGGACAACCCAGTTGCTATGACTGCAGATGCATCCATGAAGGACATCCACTATAAAGATGTTTTTTGTGAGCAAGCCATTAGTTTAACCTGCTTAGCAACTCAAGATATCTTCTTACCTTGTTGGTAGTGGCCCAGTGTATGTCCATCAACAGCTGCAGTGGTAATAAAACAATGAGGCCTGACTAAAGGACAATTCTTTTCTTAAATGACAACTGCAAAAAAACTATTTCAGTTTGCAGTCTGAAAAATTAAATTAAGCTGCTTTTTTTTAAAATCAATGTGTATATAAACAAGGCTTGTATATCAGTATCTCAACATCTACTATTCTATGCTTTTCTTTTTTTTAAGAGCAAACTGTCTGGTCAAAACATGTAAACTTTCTGTAAGGCTGAATGACCATGGATGATTTTACATTAAATATGAGGGTACAGAGGGCAAACTATTGCATATGGAGTACAAGGGCTTGTCCCCCATTTTATTTTATTTTATTTTACATTTGTTAACCGGGAAATTCTGACTGGACCAGGTCCATTTTCAGCGAAGGCCCGGGGAGAAAAGCTCCGACATCTAGTTATACAAAACAGTACATCAAGCATAATACACAAAACAGGTTACAACATATATGATGAGCATAATAATATAACAAGAAATTATTAAAAACACTCCAAATAAAAGAAGATACAGAAAATGAGTAAAATGACAGTGTCAGTTATACACGGTAACAGGAGAAAATATATCAAGTAACATTCTACAGTTAAAAGTTTACCCACGACCAATATTTTAAATTCA
>NC_056748.1:170737662-170940162 GCF_019279795.1 Protopterus annectens
ATGCCTTATATAGACATAGTTTAGCATGCCACAAAGCAGAATTTAAGTTTTGGGTGTTGGAAGAAGTGAAACCAAATGAGAGGGGAGGTGATTGGGAAACAAAACTAGAATTTTGTGAGTTGATTTGGCAACTTAAGCTGGATGACGTTAACTATCCTGGTCTCAATGACCATTTATCCATTACCTCGGTTCTTAAACTGAAGGCAGCAGACCCAAAAAGGGTAGAAATATATCATTAAGATTTTTCACCAACATATTTATATAATAAATAAAAATATAAAACAAAAACAAGTTCATATATAGTTTTATGTTTGTATATTTTTGTATATGTTTTTATACATATTTATAAAATTATAGTATATATAACTATTTTTTAACCAGTGTTTTTTTTAAATATTGATTTTTTTATGCATTGTATATTATACAACATTATATGAAATGAATAAGGTGCATTGTATGCAGGATGGAATTATTGGGTTATAATACTTTAATTTTTGGCGGTTAGGTAATTATTTTATTAACTGCATATCCAATGAGCTATGTTGTTAGATGGTGATGAATATTTAAATGAGTTTTAGCCTTTCATTCATTGATTCGGATGAAGTCTCTGGTTTATGAAATGAAATCACTTAATCCTTTAGTTTACTGAGCTTTATGTGTTAATAGAAGTCTATAAAGCGAATTGCTGGTGGCTTGAATTGAAATTATTTCTGGTTTGTACAATGGACAGCCTCTATTGGAATACTGCCTAGCTTCTGAGTGTGTTTAGTGAACTGTTTCTTCTACTGGTTCCTGGTTGTGTGATGACCAGTACATGACTATTACACTGACAACCAGCGGACCTTACCATGGCTGTGGGGGGGGGTGCCCTACACATGTCCCAGACCTTTGCATGGTTGCAAGGTCTACTCATGTGCACATCCCTTAGAGTGTACACACTGCTGTCACGAGTGCTGTGGGGCCAGGGTTACGTCTGCAACATTTACTTAACTGATTGGGTGCAGCTGCAGCCATGGTGGTATTGAGTTAACACATGTCTCTACTGTAGGCCTTGTGTCCTGCCACACTTCACATCCCTGTGGACACATTGCACATTGACAGGATGTTAGTTGTCTTGCATGTGTCTGTTGTACCCTTCTGATACCCCAGCATGGTCTCTACTGTAATGCAGTGCATTTCACAGCAACAAAATGTGAACGTGTACAGCATGCAGTATGGGTAGGTGTGTTAGACGTGTGCATGGAATATCCCATAGCTTTACATGCCCAGTTTATCATCATGCACGAACACGAACCATACTCACTGTCTACGGGCTGCTGCCATTGGTGGTATCCTGGAGGGACCTACATAGGAGTGTGAGAAAGCTGATGTCAGTGGCCACAGCTGTGGCATTCATAAAAGGTGATTGCAGCATTACGTTACATCAACAGTAGAATTACATTATATTACAGCTTATACACAACTGTTTATTACTACTACACAACATCAGACTATGTATGTAAAATCTCAATTTGCATGATGTACTTGTACAGATGCCGAGGCATACACAAGAGTGGGGTTCCGATGTGCCCTTGGGCCTTACCTGCACGCTCCTCAGCTGGTGTGTCGTTGGCACCCATCTCCAAGATGTGCCCTGCCAGGTGTTGATGCTGCAGGCGGCCAGGTGTCACAAGGCTGCTGAGAAGCTCCTCCACATGGGTGAGGGGTGGATGGGTGGGTTGCCCCCCCCTGTTGAGAGGTGGCCCCCCCTTACAGCAGCTGCATGCCGACATACCTGGAGAAGCAGGTCGGTGCAATGATGCCGGACCTGCTCATAGCTGCGGTTATGCAGTCTGACATCATTGACCCTGTGGACTAGCTCATTCCACAGGGCGGTCCTCTCCTGCTGGTTGTGGGCTGTCTGCCAAAACAGTAGTTTGTAGTACTGTACCAAGTGGTCCATAATGATCTCTGTCTCAGCGGCGCTGTATGCAGGAAGACAACTATGTGATATGTTTCCTGGAAGACATAAAGATGGAAACAGGTCTGAGCCAAAAATACAGCAGGGTTACCATAGTTCTTAACACACATATTAGTCTCCCCCCACCATATCAGCTACAACAAACCGTTCACACACTGCAATTGTTATGTCAGCTGCTTACCTACCATTGGGACATATGCTGTATTGTACCAAGCTTAGTGCTATGTGTATGTGCCACACTTTGTGCTGTGTGTTTGTAGCCATGCTTCCTGTTGGGACACTTAACTTTGCTGGCCTGTTACAGACTATTTCACCTGCATGCCATTGTCAGTGCCACTATATATATGTGTATAAATATACATCTATGTACATATATGTGTAGATATATGTTGTATGTTGTTGATATACCTATGTCTATATGAGTGTCTGTGTATCTGTACACATACACGTCACATTCTGTATCACACAGATATGTGGAGTGCATACAGACATCTGGTCCGCATTCTGTAACTTTCTTTCATTTACAGCTGCACTGTTCTGTCTTGCTGCAACACAGACAGGTGCCACATGTGAACACAGACTAACATTAGGGTGATAAATATGATGTGAGATTGCTGGTACTCCTATTACACACCTATGGCATTAGTGCATGCTACATTACACAGTAACATAACTGTCCTGCAAGTAGTGTGCTCTGACACCCATGTGTTTATCAGGACGGCACTTCTTCCACCACCAGCTACTGTCCACACTAACATAACATACACAGATATTATGGCTGACATCTTTGTCATTCATTGCTGATCTGCACAGTTGGTGGGTATGTCCCACTGCTTACAGGGACAGACAGTGTCCAGAGCAGTTGTTCAGTGGGACATCATTACAGGGACAACTACAGATGGTACATATCAAACATTCAACATCATATATCCTATTAATCTATACCACATACTACATTAACTTACATACAGTTATGTTTTACATACCTTTTACTCTTTGGATGGGTGTGACGCCTTCTCAGTTTTGGCTTGTAGGGTTTTGTTTCCCACTGTGCGTGAGTTTCATTTTCTTTTTTTTTTCCCCTCTCTCTCTGTCACTCTCCCTCTCCAGTAGAGCGATTGAGTTGGTTTGAATGGCTTGCAGCATAGCTTTTGTAGGTGATGCACATGATCAGGTGATGGGCTCTGCAGCAATCAGTGTGCAACAGTTGCTGACTGCATGCAGCCTGCTGTGTAGTGATTCAGTTAACCATTGTCATGGCAACCCAGTACTATAAATTGCTTACTCATGTGGGCGTTGTCCCTTCACCTTTCCAATATGGAGGACATCCTTCCTGTATGTGGGCAGCAGTGTTACAGATGGCAGGTTGCAGTCCCTCTTACAGCAGGACTTGCAGACACAGGCCAACTACACAATCGTAAGAGGTTCCAGACCTACAGACAGTGTGAGTCGTGTTGTTATGTGCTTTGTATATTACTGTTCTTGCAATGTTTGCGTGTACATAGTAGTTTAGGATGGAATACAGTCTGTCTGCATAGCTCTCAACAGTGGGCCTATCCACATGATGGCCAGTGGATTGTCTGTTTGCTTTTACCTGTGCACCACACAGGTCTTGTCCTAGATATATCCCCTGCAATCTGTCTGTTGCGTGCTATCAGTACATGGCTACTTCTATTTGTGTTCCTGATGTGTTATTCCAGCATAAGGGTATGTTGCAATGAATCCTGTAACACCAGCAATTTGCAGGGTGTGTAACAGCAATATTACGTGTATGGCCCTGTGTTCCTGCCTCTGTCCTCCGCATATATGGCTGGCTTTGTCCTGCTGTGATACGGTTAGGGGGTGTTCGGTATTGACTTATCATTATTTATTGCTAGCATTCCTGCTATCATCCCAGTCATATCATGGACTCCCACAACATTTGTTGGTCAGGGTCCATAAATGTGACAGATAAATAGACATTAGCACAGGTAACAAATGTCCCCTAGGCCTTGACTACAGGGTGTAACTGGCGGCTGCTGAACTACATGTGTTATTGTCTATTGTTACATATCTTGATGGCAAATCCTTTGTCTACAGTTGTACGAATTGATGGGCTTGGGCTGGACAGCATAGTATGTTATATATCTGCAATGTCTGCATCTACTGTTTTGTGTGGACCTTGCATTCCTCACTGATTAAATAAGTCCAGATCTATGTGCTGTAAGTAATCGCATACATTATTGTAAAATACACCATTAAAGGTTGTCCATGTACACATACCTGTGTGTCGTCTCATGTCCTTTGAATAGTGAGTGGGTCTATGTGTAATACAGTACCTCCTGTTCAAGTATGAATGTCATTTAGTAGGTTATACAGCAAAACGATGTTGATATACTGATTTCACATGGAAAATAGAATGTGCTGCAGTGGGACTCAAACCGGGAATGCGTAGACGTTAGGCAGATGCTCTACCCACTACACTACTGCAGTTCTGTTTCATTTGCATATTTGTACCTTAATGTCATACCCATGCTCCCTTTCCCCGGCCCCCAAGCTCCACGTACACAGCATCCATCCATTCTCCAGTTGCTAGCCCTCATTTCCCTCTCTGCACGTCTCAGTACTCCTCCATTTTACTGTCTTGACGCAACCTTCTACAGGCTCTTCATCCATTTAGTCCACGTACGTTCGAGCCTTCCCTTGATCCACCTCCGATACTGGTGGAAACATCATTGTGACCCACAAAGTCTGGTTCGTCCCGCCAGGGACGGACCTCTTGTTGTGTCATGAGTAGACTTTGCTGGTCTACACTATTTCTCCCACCGGTAGCATCCTGCCAGGGATTCAAGAAGCAGCAGTTTGCTCACACACCAGACCAGCCTCATCTCCCACTTCCACGGATGAAGCATGTCCCCACGGCGTGCCCCATTTTCTATTCCTCTCTTCAGTATTATACAAAACTACTGTTCTCACAGTATGTGTAGACAGGCACTATTCATTGATACTCATAGACTGCTTGGAATACTGTGATTGGGCAATGTGCAAATGTTTGCTGGTATTAATCTACATACTTACATACATTTCCTATACTGTCAATTGACTGTGCCGGATGATATGTTTGTGATAACAGCAGCTGACTGCATATCTGTCATGCCATCGTGGTAACTAACTTGGACTATAGTGTGTGGTGTGGGGGAACCTGGGAGTCCTGATTATGTTGCTACTGGCCACGACGAGGGCTGTGGGCAACAGCGTGTCTAAGGCACTGTGTGGTAAGTGTAGGCGAGTATGCGCTGTTGTGCGTGAGGCTCAGACTTGCTGACCTCCGGTTATGGTGTCTGGCCTCCACATTGCTTAACCAGTGTGGGCACTGCTTAACGCCGCCCAAACAGGAGTACTCCCACTTGCTGCCGCATACCCCCATGCTACTTCATGAACATGTTGGTATTATACATGCTTAAGTCAGGTGTACATGTCAGGTATGACTGTTGAAGAAGGTCAGTGTAAGGTGACATGGGATTCCAGTTTAGCAGTTCTGGAGAGGTTACACTCAGGTATTCAGGTTAGGTTTAGTTATGCCATACCTGTGTGGTAGAGTAGATGTGAATAGTGAAGGTGTAGGCGGGTAGATGGAGGGGGGGGGCATTTTAACTGTATAGTAGGCTGTTCGACTGATTGGTGGGAGAGCGGTAGTGCAAGTTTGCAGGGTGTTGGGATATGTATGCGAGGCAGGACAGGAGGTGTCAGTGTCAGTAGTTGGTGTAGGGGTATGGAGTGTTAGTTGGGGAGTGGTGGACTTTACCAGGTGGTGAGCAGGTGGTGATCCAAGTGTGCTTGAGGTTTCCCTTCATGTATTATTTACATGTGTCGACTGGGACAGCTGCGGTAATACACCTGGGTTGGGGGTTCCAGATTCTGCCAATATAGTTGTGTGGAGGGTGTCACCTACTTGTGACTGTGAACATTACTAGGAATGAAACAGGGGTCGATAGGTAAGTGGTGTTATTGGGCCACAATGAGGGGTTGATAGTAGGGGACATGTCCAGGGATGTGCAGGACGGCTGATGGGAAGGTCCACAGCTGGCCATTTCTTCTACAGCGACAGCAGTATATATACCCTGCATTTGGGGGAAGGTCTGGATACTCACACCCCTGGGTGGGGTGGGGGGGGAGTGAGAACAGCAATAATACCTTGTGATGCCAATTAGTTCGGCTTACATGCCTACAGTGGGTTGTTGCGACCATGTGTTCTTTGGTGTCATTTATTGGGTTTGCAACAATACATCTGGTTATACCATCCTTTGCCATGTAAATTACACATTGCTGCTGTGGGACTCATACCGGGCGTGGCTGCTCGTTAGGTATCAGCTCTGCCCAATGCACAATATTGCTTACATCCCTGAGGTGGTCCACATAGAACCACTCCAGCCAACACCTGCATGCCTAGGCCCATAATTACATACCCATAGTTCCCCACCCATACCTCTTCTTCAGCACTCTTCCTTACTCCGGGTGCAGGTCGGGTCTGAACACACTAGTACACACTGCCCACTCCCCACTTCTCGTGACCCATCACATACGTTGTCAAGTCCCATGGGTCATCAAGCTTCCCCAACCTTGTAGTCCGGTTACATGCGTGCCCTGCCGTAGGTTATCTGTGCAATGGCTGGAAGGCCGAATAGCCATAACATTTTTGGCTTGTCCCGCAAGGCACATTCTTGTCTTTGTTTCAAGATTAGACTTGGCGGGTCTCTCTCACTGGTAGTATCCTGCCTGTAGTCTGGGAAGCAGTGGTTTGTTTACTTTTATTGTGTGTTTGTATGTTCCACCTGTCTAGCGGGGGGGGGGGGGTTTGATGCTACAGGTTACACATTTGTTGATTGGGCCCCTCACCCCCATTGGCATGGCCTGTGAACATATGTAATCCTTAACAGCTGTATCCTATCCTAGCTATATATCTGTGTATATTTACACACACATATACATATATATATATATATATATATATATATATATATATATATATATGTATGTGTATGCATATATATATATATATATATATATATATATATATATCTGTATATGTATGCATACATATATATATATATATATATATATATATATATATATATATATATATATATATATATATATATATATATATAAAACGACATGTGGATGTAAGGGTGGCTGCATATGTATATATTTATATGTGGGTATTTATATATGTCTGTCTATGTATGTATACATTTGTAAAACAAAGAGGGAGAGGTATATCTCCATGTAGTTATAGGTATATATACACACACATACCTCCTCAACATATTTAGCTACATATCCTGTCATGTTGCCTGTTATTGCTGGGTACTATTTTGTGTGCATACCGGCCAACCTTGTGTGCCACGTATGCTTTGCGGTACCTACAACTAAATCTGTTAGTGTACACAGAGTCACACATGAAATCTATTGCTAGTACCAGGTAATCATTCGTCCCATGCAGGACAGCCCGAACATTGGGTATACAACTTACGACTACACCCAGAGTTACATAGGTACCCATGGCTATGTGCATGGACTACGGCATGTGCCAGACCTAGGATACTTGGGTCGAGACAACATAAGAGATGGGTCCCGAGGGGGGAGTGTGGAGGGGGGGCAATGTGTAGTGGTGTGGTAGCTATGGGCCGGTAACCAGGGTTGAGATGGTGGCTGCGTGTGTGCAGCAGGTGGGGGAAGCGGAACTGTGGGTAACGCATGTATGGCTCGTGGATGGCTTTGGTTGGATGGGCCTGTACTGCCCAGGCTGCCTAATGGGGGATGTGATGTCAACATGTGGAATATGGCAGTGGACTAATTTCCCTATTTCAATGACACACATACATTACATTGAGCTTGGTAGTGTTTTGCAGGGCGGTTGTGTTTGTCTGGGTGGGGGGTATGCCAATTCGTATGTGACATATATTGTTTGGGGCCTGTCAAGGCCTTTCATGGTGTATGTGGACATGTATGTGTCTGTTAATCTACCATTGCTATCTACAGATGTCTGGCCATATATACCTCTGTGGGTGTATATATTTGCTTACATATTTCTAACTATGTCCGTATATACCTATGGAGACATTTCTCTGCGTACATATGTACATGTGGACGTATGGATGTTGACATATTTATGTGTAGTTGTCGGCATTTGCATGTATATCTGTTCATATATTTGTATACGTATGTATATATATGTGGATAGTTTTATATATATATATATATATATATATATATATATATATATATATATATATATATATATGTGACTACATCTATAGATATGTTGTATCCATTTAGATAGAAATATATTTGCACACACACACACTGTGCTGTTACATGACTGGACTGGATGATATATTTCTGACAACGTCGGCTTTATTTGTATCTGTCATAGCTTAGTGGTAATTCCCTTTGTCTATGTTGTGCAGGGTCTTTGGTTTGAGTCTTGCAGGAGCTGTTTATTTTGTTGCTGGGCAGAACATGGGCCGTTGGGTACTGAGTGATTACGGCACATTAAAGCGGTTGTACACGGGTGTGCGCAGGTTTGCATGAAGCTAAGCACTGCTAACCTCCGGTTACAGTTTTTAACACTCAGTTGGCTTCTACTTTGCTTAATCTGTGTAGGTAATGCTTACCCCTGCACAAACGCACTTACACACGCTTACTAATGCTTTTATATGCTTACTACTGCTTATTTGTTTACACCTGCTTACTAGTGCCTTATTAATACAGTCGTCCAGTTCACATTTAATGTTATTTAGTAGGTTATACAGGAAATATATGACATAAAAAATGTTCATATACAGATTTCACATGGAGAATGGTACGTGCTACAGTGGGACTCGAACCAGGAATGCCTGCTCATTAGGCAGATGCCCTGCCCACTACACTATTGCTGTGCTGCTTCATTTGCATATATCTTCTTTGTTATCTTCTTCAGCCTTTTCAGCTGCTTTAATTGTAGCTAAGCGATTGGCCCACCCGCACACCTACGGTTAGCTGTACTCGGATTTACGATAAGTATGACAGGTTTTCTTCGGTTTATTTATATGTACTGTTGCTGGTGTAAACATGGGGGAATGTTGGTGGGGATATACGGACACCTATGAGTGGCCTCGCTCATTTATTTCCACTTTCTGCTGTTCTACTTTGCAGGGGCGTGTTTATTCTGAGTGCTCTGTTCTCAGACACGTCCCTTGCACTCGTACACACTCTGTGTATGCCTAGGATGTCAGGCAGTGTGCCTTCATTAATATGCATGGCGGACTGCTGTCCTGCTCCTAAGCGGCCGCTTCCGTGCAGGACTAGACTAGTCCTGCATGGAAGATTAGTAAATCCAGGGGATTATGTGCATTGTACTAATTGTAAAGAAAGAGAAAGCTTATTTCATCAGATTTTAGAGTAAGTAGTGATACACATGAATGTTGTAATAACCTCCCTGCCCCCATATCCCACCCGCCCCCTCTACCCCTACATTTATAGGTATAGCCAGCCCCTCCCACTTTCCCCCCTTGCAAATCCAAACCTCCCGTGACTCACCCTACTACTCCTCCCACCCCAAGGCCCACCCACATTACTAAATCTAACACCAAACCTCCTCCCCCTCCTCCCCCTCCCCATATCCTCTCCCTATCCCCATCATGGCCAAATTCATCTATTTCATCGCCCCTCTCACATCAATACAACTTATCACCATCTATTTCTTAACTAAGTATGAAAATCAATCTCTGGTAGGAATCCCCTTCCATAAGGGCCACACTAACTCCCAATCCTATCTCTATGTCGTTCCTATTGCACCTTCACTCTACCAAGACAAAACAATATCCCCCAAAGTAGTCCATCTCACACTTCTCCACCCCAAAACTCCAACTAACAAAACCAACCTCAAATTACTATTTAAACTACAAAGATTTTTAGTTTACCTGAAAACTCGAATAATCATTGATGGTGACATCCATCCTAACCCAGGCCCCCCTACAGTGCCAAACTCTAACCCCACTAACTTAACCCGAAAATCTACTGACTCCCTTCTAATACTACATCTGAACCTTAGAAGCATTAACAACAAAATTCACACCCTACATGCAATGATAGCTACTCACTCCCCAGACATTATGTGTCTAACTGAAACCTGGCTAAAACCCACCACTAAGGATCAAGAGATCCTTCCACCCGGATATAATATCTTCAGGGCTGATCGTGTAAAGAAAAAAGGTGGAGGAATAGCTGTTATGTTTAAAAATACCCTAAATATCCATAGGAATCCAGTACAACCACCTATAATCTCTAACTTAGAACTAATTGCCCTAAAAATTTGCCTAAACACTCAAAACTGCCTCAACCTCATAGTTACCTATATCCCACCGGGGAAGAATACAGAAAACTTAGAGCAAACCCTGTGCTGGTTAGCCACCAACTACCCACAAGAAACCATAGTACTTGGGGATGTTAATATTGACTGGTCTCTCTGCTCCACCCATACAACCCCACAACCCATTAACCTATATGGTTTTTCCCAACATATCCTATCCCCTACCAGAATAGGCAATTCTCTCCAAAAAGAAAGTACCATTGACTGGATCCTTACCAATAGAGACTCAAGCAGCTATACTACAGGCACCCTTCCCAATGACCTCAGTGACCACCTCATAACTTATATTATTAAACACAAATGCCCTACTTCCAACCCTCCTGTATATAGACTAATTAGAAACAAAAAGAAATTTATCCCACAACAATTTCTTGCTGAACTAAAATGCTGTAACTGGACCATATTAAGAACCCTACGCCTCCAGGAGAGTGTGACCTACTTTAACAACACATTCCTTAAGATACTTGACTCACATGCCCCACATAGACAAATTAGATCCAAAGTATAGCTCCTTGGCTTACTAGAGAAACAAAAACCAAAATTAAACTCCGTGACCAAGCCTGGGACAAATGGAGAGCAACAAAAACCCCCCAAGATCGAACTAAGTTTCAACAACTAAGAAACACTACTAAAACAGCCATTACCCTAGACAAAAAACAATACTTCTGCCACCTCCAGCAGAAACACCAGAACAACCCAAAGAAATTCTGGGCATGTTTTAACAACCTCCAGCACCCAGGTAAAACTACTACCCCAACCCCCGAGAAACTCATTGAGAAAGGGCAGGAAGAAATAGCCAATTCCTTTAACTCTTTCTTCACCGAGACAATCCAAACCCTTGCCAGTCAACTAACCTCCTCTCCCCCATCTGCCACACAACCCCATGTTGAGGCCCCTACCCTGTTCACTTTTAAGCCAGTCTCCACATCATACATAAGTACTCTCTTAAAAAAGCTCAAACCAACCACCCTAGCAGCTGATCACCTCCCAGCAGAATTCTTACAAATTGCGTCTGATGTTATTGCATACCCTATATCAATCCTTATCAATAGAACCATTACTGAAGCTAGTATCCCCACTATTTGGAAGATTTCTTACATCATTCCGCTTCACAAAGGAGGTACCTCCACGGAAATATCAAACTATAGACCAATAGCTATACTGTCCCCAATAGCGAAAATTATGGAAAGATGTATCCACAAACAACTTCTTCACTACCTAACTTGCAATCATCTCCTGTCCAACACCCAGCACGGCTTTCGCCCCCACCACAGTACAACCACTGCCCTCCTTTCCTTTGTCGACTCCATTAATAACAATCGCAATAGCAAACTTATATCCTCCGCCCTCTTTCTTGACCTGTCAAAAGCTTTCGATATGGTCAATCACCAGCTCCTTCTTTCCACCCTTGCAACCCTACATCTGGACACCCCAGCACTAACCTGGTTCAAAGCTTACCTCACTGGTAGGCAACAGGCTGTCCTGTGGCAAAACAGACTATCAGGCCTGCTTCCCAATACCATAGGTGTCCCTCAGGGCTCAATATTGGGTCCACTTCTGTTTTCCATCTTCATTAATGACCTTCACTCAGTCATCCCTCAATCCACCAGCATCCAATACGCTGACGACTCCACCTTAATCTGCTCAGATGTCTCCCTCCTCAACCTCCAAACCACCACTCAACTCTGTTTTTCTCTAGTAGAAAAATGGTTCACCGACCTCAAACTCCTACTCAACCCAACCAAAACCAAATTACTACTATTTTTCCCCAACGTCTTCTCTACCCTAGGAAAAGAACTCCCAGATACCAATAATACTACCTTCCATGTTAAATCCAATAATGGGACTATCATAACCCCTGTCACCAGTACCAAATTACTAGGAGTAACTATTGATCATAAGCTCAAATTTGACATACACATTACCCAAACCGTAAAATCTGTTAACAAAAAACTTGGATCCATGTACAGAATAAAAAACTTTTTAACTCCTACTGCCAAACTAACCATTGCCCGCACACATCTCCTCTCTACCCTCCTCTATGCCTCCCCAGTCTTTTCTTTCCTCAATAAACGTGAACTAAACATGCTCTCTCTGGCCTATAACCACATTGCTAGATTTATAACAGGTTCCCCATATCGCACCCACCATTGTCTTAACCTGAGGCAACTTGGCTGGTTGGAACTGCCCAACCTTCTCAAACTTAACCAACTCACTGAAGCATGTAAAATAATTAATCAACCAGATAGAACCCCCTCACTGCGTAGCATACTGATCCCATACACTAACCTAAATAGTCTCCGATCATCCAACAGCACCCAGATCCTAACCATTAAAGCTAACAATTCTGGCGGCGATGCCCTCTTTGCCAACTCCATTGGCAAGCCATGGAACTCCCTCCCAAACTACCTTAGAAGTACAACCTCTCACAATCAGTTCAAAAGCAACCTGAAAGAATATCTCAAGACACATTGGCTATGCCCATGTCCTGAACCTGACTAACCTCACATATCAAACCTTCAAATCAAATCCATCTAGTCCCCTATCTCCTTAATTCTTGTTCCCATTTCCTGACCTTTAAAATTCTCTTTACCCCAAATATAAGCGGGTGACTCTTGAACTAGTATATATACTATTAGTATATAAGATATCTCTGCTATGTATTACCAGCCGATCGATCTTTGTCTCCTAGTACTTCTATGTAAAATGTATTTTTTTTTACTAATCTTGTAAATGCAACACGTCTACTTTTTTATACTTTTTTATAACTTGTATTTTTTATAACCTGTATATTTTATAACTTGTTTTTTTCAACTTGTGTTTTACCATTATGTTGGAGCTTTTCTCCTCGGGCCTCTACTGAAAAAGGATATGTATCCAGCTAGACTAGCCCGGTTAACAAATATAAAATAAATAAAATAAATAAATAAACAGGAGATTTTAACTGTAATTTAAGAGGCAAGTGTAAAAAGAAAAGAAATGATATAAGACAAATGTTAGAAGCTATAAGATGTGGTAAGTTAAAACTTTGTGACACATATTCATGGACTTACAAAAGGGTATGTATAGAACTGAAATAGATTAATTTCAGAAGGTTTAGTTATAGGAGGGGGGTAGTTAAAACAGGATTTTCTGATCATCTTGCAGTATGGATAGAGATAAAGGAAAACAAGGAATATATAAAAATAGGAAAAGGAATAAAAAGGATTGATGAGAAAGCATGGAATGAAGAAAGAAAGAGATAAGTAACACAGTCAAGGAAAAAACATATTACTATTAGAATATTCTGTAACATTTGGTCTGGATATTTAAGGAAAAGTCTAAAAATGTTTGTTTTACTCTGACAATATGATGTGCAAAAAGTACAGAAAGAAAAATATAAAAAAACATAAAACAATGCATTGGAGGATTTAGAACATAGTGAAAAAAACTACTTTAACAAAGAAAAAGAATTATAATGAAAGAAATAATACAAGAAATGTTATATAAGATATTTTTACAAGGAAAACAGAATTAATTACCAGGTGACTTAAGCAGATTAGTACAGGAAGATGGTAGTGTAAAGAGAGAAATGAAAAATGTAAAAGGAGAAATAGAAAAAACTCAGGAAATAATTATGAATAGTATAGTTCAATATGCACAAGAGATGTTTAAATAAAAAGAAGGCAGTGAAAAACATGGAAAGTAAAACAAAACAAAAAGAGAACATGGAATTGGAAAAGGAGAATTCTTTATATGAGCTAGATAAAGTATTACAACAAAAAATATAGATTTCGCTGCAGGACCAGATGGAGTAGGGTATGAAATGTATACAAATTTAAAGGATGGCAATGTAAGATTTTGAATATACGGTTAAATGAAAGTTTAGTATAAGTTAAGCAGTGAAATACTTAAATCCATATGAAAGAAGGGAGACAGAAGACAATTAAACTGAAGATTAATAGTTTTGAACAATAATGATTATAAGATCTTTATGAAAATAATACAAGAGAGATTTAAAACTAAATTGGAAAATATTATGGAAGATAGTATAAAGAGGAAGGGCTGTCGAGCATTAGATACAGAAATTGTTGATAATATGATGAATAGAAAAGAAGAAGCAAAAATCATAATAGGAGACCATGGTTAGACTTTTGATCCAAATGGACATGACATCTTATAGGTGATAATGAAATAATATAAATGAGAGAGTGAGGAAATTATGTATGTCAGCAAATAGTAATAATAAAGTATAAAGACTTGTAAATGGATGGTTAAGCCAAGAAGTACATATGAAGAGTGGTTTAAGACAGAGATGCCAAATGAGTTGTATACTCTTTGTATTAGTTATTAATGTGATAGTATGCAAAACAAATTACAAAATGAAAGAGGTGGTGTATATAGCTCATGAAGCGTTAAGAATTCCAGTTTTGTTAACTTGTGCAGATGGCATTATAATAATTGCAAAAAAACAATATTTGGATAACAGAAGTAATAATTTGCACAAATGAGTGTCTAGAGGTAATAGGGATGGCTTTAAATAAACAGAAAAGTAAATGTTTAAGGGATGTAGTAAATATATGAGGTACATGTTTTTCATTGAAGGAAATTTCTGTGTTAGGTATAAAATTTGGGAATAAAGATGTAAGTAGAACTCAATATCAATAAACAATAGAAGAAATAAAATAAACCTTTATTTTCTGGGAACAGAAAGTAGAATGTCAAGATTTTTTGTGGAGACTAGTAACAGATAAATTACCAGTAAAAGGAAATATGCTATATAAAAAGAAAGGTGATAGAATATGCTTACATTGTCAAGAAGAAGCTACTGAACAGTAATTTTTGAAATTTAAAAGAGTAAAAAAGTTATGGGGAAAACTATGTAAAGAAGATTTTTGAAGATATAAAATAAGTGAATGAAATAAACTGGATATGATTAAGTATTATTTTATAAGAATAGAAGTAAAGAATATGTTAAAATAATAGATTAAAAGTTATTTTAAGTCATATAGGTTATATGGAATGAAAGAATAAATGAAGTTATGCTAAATGGTAATTGAATTTTAGCAAAAATATTAAGTAAAATCAGATGGTGCTTATGGCAAAAGGAGTGAGGGTCTAACAGGGATGAAAACGTACTATGATTATAAAGGAAATTATGAATATGTGTAAACATATTTGTACATTTGTAAATATTTGAAAATATGTACATATGTTGTAAATATGACTTTACTTTTTTGTATATAAAGGACCCCTACTCTTTTTTATAGGTGCCATGGGATCTTTTACATCCACCTGAGCTCCCACCAATTCAGGCAGGCAGATGGGGGTCTCGGTTTAAGGTTTCATCCAAAGGACAGCACACTCAGGAGTGCAGCAGCTCCCTTATGCTGCACTGCAGTGTCAGCAATCCATCTACCTGGTGTGGGAATAGAATCCACAGCCTTCTGCACCAAAGGTGAGTGTGCTACCTGTTCTACCACTGACACTGCTACATATGCTTTTGTTGAAATCCTTTCTTCTGCTCTCAAATAGACTATACCTCAATCTTATCCCCGTTTATGAATCTAGTCAATTGCCACACTATTATTTCCCTAAATGTTTTAGATCCTTACCTTTGTACTTGTGCAGGAGCAGAACTTGTAATTGCGATCTCAGTCTCTGCTCTTTGTAACATTACACATCATAACGTACTTTTAAGAAACTGCATGTCTTTTAATGCAGGGCATCTGTATGTCCCTGATATCTTTCCGTCTGTGTGTGTGCTGATGGGCTGTACTTAGTTAACATTTTATTTTTAAGAAAAATCTAGCTATAGCGGAACATAAAACTGAGACCACTAACAGTGGCATTTCAATTTACTGAAACTTAAAAACAATTTATGTCCCTCAGTGATTTGAGAAGAATAAACCCTCAAATGTCCCATACAGGTGGCTTCTCACCCTGCACCCCTTAACTTCTACAAAACTGCACACAACATTGGATCCTTGCTGTAGTGGGTCTTTGTTAATAATATACTTACCAATCCAACGTATGCTTTTCATTAACGGTGAAAAGATCTTGCGTCTGGATTACATAACTTTCAGACATTACTATACTATAAAGCAGCACCCGCCCCAAAAATTCAGTGCTTTTAATCATGGCATAAATAGCACTTTTATAAATATGTCTGTACTTACTCTGAATCCTTTAAGGTAGTTACTAAGTACATACTCCTGCCACACTCCTGGAACACTATGTGAAGAGTCTACCTACTGGATTGTAATCAATCTAAAGATGGCGTATGTGATAAATCCAAATCTAGACCTTTTATCCTGCTCATTCTTTCCTGCAATGGTTTGTTTGAATGGCCTTTGACAGATCATAAATCTTGCAATTGTTGATAAAATGTACTCGAAAGGATACTTTGCTCACATCCTAACACCATCAATGCTTTTAGCTTCCTTTAGGATATGCTATATGATGATTGTACAAATTTTATGTCTCAGTCCATTTCCAAAACCTAATGAAATCATGGCATCCTAGAACACAGAAGCCATAAGAATACAGACTTTGAAAGGGGCTCATCCCTTATTTCTAAAGTGGGCTACCCCATTTTCAAATGGCTTCTAATCACAGACCAAACCCTTGCTTTTCTTTATTTGGTTTATTTGAGAAAATGTTTCACACTTGAAAAGGATTTGGGTCAGACATGCTGGAGTATTACGGGCAACAAAGATTACATGTGATAAATAGTCCTTGTCATTAAGGATTAAAAAATCAGTTCTCTCACAGAAAGCTCAGAAAACTGTATAAAAATGTAGTTACACCGTACAAAAGAATTTCTTCCTATAACAGGCAGTATGAAATTACAGCTATCAAGAGCTTTGGGATAGGTATCTGTTAACCTCTAAGGCCTGGCAACTGGATTACTGTTATCTCCTTTGTCTGGATCTATAAGTGGTTAATTCCACATATACCTTAATGAAATCAGCTCTTAATATCACAAATATACTTCAGATCCCCTTTTGAACACTAACTCCAATTCTCCATTTTAAAGTAAAGCTGCATAAGTCTTTACCTGTAGCTGCAGATGCTCATAAAACACAAGGGCTATGTATGGGCATGATGGACCAATCACCTGAGGGTACAGGGATTCCCTTTCAGACCCATGGAGAGGACCCTTTCAGTTTTCTAGTGCCATAGTAAGGGAAGGATCTCTGAGAAGACTACTCATTATGGATATTTTCAGCTGCTTAGCTCTGATAAGAACTGCTTTTGTATCTTATTTCCTCCTTCTGTTTTTTTCTGTCCGTGCTGGAACAATATATTCTGCTTCGGATTTCTTTTTTTTCTGATTAAAAAGTGTATTGTTGGACAGAAATACCAGAGAAATGCTTAATTCTGGAATTCAACTTGAGAATATCTGGTTACCTGTCACTAGTGCTTCAGAAAAATAAAAGTCAAGAAATCTTGACAGCTTTTACCAATGTAGCAATTATCCAGCTTGACACCTGAGTATCAGTTTCTGTTTATTTTAGTTATGGAAGAATGCCTTTTTATACCCTGTACCATAGCATGTGTGTCGCAGGCCTCGTGTATGAGATGGGTTCAAGTTGTTTATTGCACATAAACACATCAGGAGCTGTAACTGGAACATATACTTAAGCTAACTGACAGACTCATTACTTCAAACACACTTGCATGTGCATCTCCAGTCACGCCTCCATTCACTCTGACTACACAAAATAGCATTGATCTTGCACGTGCTCAGTAACTTACATGCACGTGCTATCTAGCTACAGTTGCTGACTAGGTACAATATACACACAATGATCTGCAATGTGTAGACACTTTTGGCAAGTTATCTACATGGGCATCAGAATTGTTTTAATCATGACTGTATTTATACAACCTGAACTTTTTGTCAAATGTATTTTTACAAAAAAAAAATCAGTGTGTGACAAAAGCAAAAAATATGCAAGTGGTCCTATTGGTAGCCAAACATATTCCCAAAAAATGAAAAGAAAAAATAACTAAACTGAAGAATCTGTATGATTCAAAACAGAAAGTAACATTTTTTTCAAGTATAGTAATTGAATTTAACATATAACTCTGCATTTATAAAAGGATAGGTCCATGATAATTTGATGCAAATTTCTCCAAGATGTTTTTTTTTAACTTAGGATACAGATTGCATGCCTAGGTACAATATACACACAATGATCTGCAATGTGTAGACACTTTTGGCAAGTTATCTACACGGGCATCAGAATTGTTTTAATCATGACTGTATTTATACAACCTGAACTTTTTGTCAAATGTATTTTTACAAAAAAAAAATCAGTGTGTGACAAAAGCAAAAAATATGCAAGTGGTCCTATTGGTAGCCAAACATATTCCCAAAAAATGAAAAGAAAAAATAACTAAACTGAAGAATCTGTACGATTCAAAACAGAAAGTAACATTTTTTTCAAGTATAGTAATTGAATTTAACATATAACTCTGCATTTATAAAAGGATAGGTCCATGATAATTTGATGCAAATTTCTCCAAGATGTTTTTTTTTAACTTAGGATACAGATTGCATGCGTTTAAATACTTGGTTTTATAGGACAGAAATCTTGTTAAGGAAGCATCCTGCAGATTAGTCCACCGACTTATTTCTCACAATTTTTCTAAAGCAAACAGTACTAGACAATAACAATGCATTATTTTTACTAGCAAAGTTCAACTCAGAATTAAAGAAGCACTTTTTTGGATTGGCCAGTATCATAAAAGTGACCATGGCCAAATACTGAAAATCAAGGCAGCAGTTTACATTTGAGGGATCAAATAGCATGTTCTGAAAACATCTGGCTATATTCTGTATTCTTTAAGTGTACACGGCCACTTGATTACCTTCCACACCTGTGGCAGGTCATGCTAGTCCATTTTGCCCAGGAGAAAGCCTGATTTACTTTGATATACCACAACAGTGAACTCTGACAAGGAATGAGTTAAAGTACTTAATTACAATGACTTACATAAATGCCGAGCACTGCAAACAATGAATGTAGTTTCTCTGTGTTCTGCCTTGTTTTCCTTTATATTGTTATCTGATTGCTCTACTTGTGTATCTAGAATGTTGATTTTTATTATATTTTGTCAAAACTTAATAAAATACAGTTTAAAGAAAATACATTAAGATGCACTGCTGTCATGATTAATCATGTGCTACAATGAAAGTAACTAAATTTCCTATTAAGACAAGTCCATAGTTTCTTCACTAGGGGGGCAATATCAAAAATATAAGCAAACTGTCCACATTTTATTTCATGCACAATGAACATGCAAGGAAACCTGAAAAAAAAAACTTGTTTTAGTTGGAGTTATCCTACTAATCATAAATTTTGTATAAAAAACATATTAATGAGGCTGGACAACTCAGCATTCTTCCAAAAGTCTAACTGCACTTTGGATTCTTCACTGAAGAATTAAATCAGATTAATACCCTGAATTTTAAGTAGTAAATCTAATATTAATTTTTACGTAGAAGCAACTGGTTTGGAAAATAGTATTTTTTCTTGCAAAAATAAGGAAAAGGACAGACTTTTCATTATAAAACTGCAAATGACTGCACAAAGTTTTTTTTTTTTATTATTTTAACACCTTTACTGAATTATCACTTGTGACACAGGCAAATTTACATTTATATAAAAGTAATTAAACTGCATTAACAAATTAACATTAACAAACATTATACTTCACATATACTGTTATACATCATATAACATAAGCAACATTACATTAATTATTCAATTCCTGCCCCCTTTTTTAAACAAGAAACATCTTTATTAAACCATCACTTATGACATAAGCAATCATACATTTATATAAATGAAAACAAACCTTACCGACACAATCCTAGTTGCATTTTACATCACAAACCATACCACACACTCCCAAACATTATCACTTATAATCTACCCAATCATTTTCAGTCAAACATTACATCGCTCATTTAAGTCCTGCCTTCTTTTAAACCTCATTCCTCCCCTGTATGTATTGTGCTCACAACTCACATTTTTTTTGCTCCTACCCTTTTCTAAAGATAAAATTCCAGTTGTTTTATCTCTATATATCCACTACTTTTAATATAGCTGGTTTAGACTGAACTTATCCAGATAATGTTAATATTAGTACCATGGAATTTTGAGAGGAAATAAAACTCACATAATTTCAGACACTGACCTAATTTTCCTAACAAAATTAGCAGCCAAAAAATTATCTCTAAAAAAGAGAAGTCTAAAGCATAAGGAAGCCCTCTGAAAATAACAGGCTTACTCAATCCTGGCTGGGTGAAAATGGAAATTCAAAACAGGTTAACTTCATAAAAAAAAATTAGAAAGTGTCACTTAACTGCATCAAAATATTGTGCATTTGTTAACTGATTTCCTATAATCTTATCAAATCACAATACAATGCAATGTATCCATAACTCATGGAAAAGTTGAGTTTTGAAATGTTATTTTGCCAAACACAAATTCTGCCCTACCTGTTGGGAGGGCTACATACCCACATCCTATAACTTATGTAAACAAACAAGAGGTCGCATATCAGAGAGAAAAGTGGAGACATTTAACATTTAAAAATGCATTGTTTCAATCAGTTGTTGACAAGAAGTGCTGTGACTTAATGCATGATTAGGCTTCCTAGCCTGATGCTGCATTAGTTTCAGACATAAACAGTAAATCTAGACAACTACACTATATTACCAATACAAATTTTCTCCAGATTATAAACCAAGATGGAGGCTGATCATAGGCTAAAGAGAAAGTAAAGATTTTCATGATACTGAAATAAAATAATGCCAACAAAAATTAGGAATGTTTAGACTACCACAAGATTTAGGGGCAGCTAATTTGCTGCAACATATCACAACTGATTTAGGAGATCAGAAGACGTCTGAAGTTTGTTTCATAGAAACTTTTTTTAGTAATGAAGAAATGCAAAGTTCATTAAAAAAGTCAGTAAAAAATTCAATTAACACAGCTATAGAAAGCACACACAATTTAAAGGTTTTCAGATTTGCTAAATCTTGTTGACTTAATAGCCACCAAGATTTATAATTATTATTTTTTAAGATTTATAAATATTATTAGTCTTATAGTTAAACATTATTTTGAGAAATTGTAATTCCTAGATATTTCACTGAAGTAAACAATTAAATTTCAAACAAATGAAACAGATTAATACTGCAACAGTTATCACATAGAGAAAACAGAATTGTCTTGTAAATATTAAAAGAAAAATTTCAGGAAGCATACAAAGTGTTAGTAATAGTTAAAATGTATGGATTATCATTTTGGGGCACTGCAATTGGATACTATCACCAGCAGCAAAATGCTGTGAATAGAAGGCAGATGCCATTAAATCAGACTAATATAATGAAAAGAAGGGGTTGAAAAAATGAAGAAATAAGTATTCAATATATAAATTAATTAATTAGGGGAGAATGATGGCCTTGCCTATTAACATAATGCATTTGATTGAAATTTACTGTGAAAAAAAAAACATTTAATAAGACAGCAGATAGAAGATTAGAATAAAGAATGGTAAATGAGTTAATAATTCAGGAAAGTTAAGCTTCTGTAACTCTCAGTAAGAGTCTAAAATGTATATGATCAAAGGTCTTCACAGCTTCTAATGTCAAAACAAAATAAGTTTCTGATAAATGTATTCATTAAGAAGAGTCTGATAAGACTGTTGTCAGCTTTATCTCTTACTTGAAAAGACTAGGAGAAACTAGTGGCAGTAAAACCTGTTTTAATTTGTTTTCCAAAAAGGAATCAAAAATATAAAAGTCTAATAGGACTATAAATATTTGTACTTGAAATTTAGTTTTATACTGTCTGAGATATACATCTGAAATGCCTCTCTTCTGAATAAAGGCAAATTAAACAAAAATATTGATAGTTTATACATAAAGGTTTTATAAAAGTCAGAAGTGAAGATCCATGAATACTATGAGGTTTTAAGGAACTAATACTATCAAATAACTCTTGTAACTGCAATGGAACATTTAGCAATTCAGAACGGTCACCTGATAAGAGACGGTAGGCTAAAATAATCTAAATAAGGCTGAATATCAGATCCCAGAGAAGCAGCATTTGCAAAGCTATTCCCCCCACCCAGTACAAGATGGAGGCAGATGGCTGCCTAGCACAATCATTATGGACATTTTTGTTTCTTTGATGTTAGCTCTCAACTCTCTGAGACTTACTTTAGTAGTTGTAATGGTAGAAATAAGTTCCATCTGACTTACCAGACTATCACGACTGTTACTATGGACCAAGGTTGTTTTGGAAGCCAAATTGGATGCTGAGTCAAGTACCTGCAATTTATTATTTTCTTTTACTGCTGTAGTCATCTTTCCTTGTGGTCCTACATTTGCAGCTCAGTTTGCAACTTGCTACTTTTTTATTTTTATTATATTAATACAGTTGGTGTTTTGTATGGTCCCAAGGATTTTCTCTGTTGTTGGATTTTGGTTTCACCTACTGCAATAGTACTGTTCTTTCTGAATTTGGGGCTCCAGGATAATTTAAGACTCTTTGTGATGAGGTTTCATCAAGTTTTGAGACTGACATCATCACAGCTTTCACTGGCAGTTTGATTGTGTATTTTGCTTCGTATTTTGAGGGCATTTAAGGATTTCAGAGTTGAACTATTTAGATAGTTCAAATGCTTGAGATTATCTGAAATATGTGTGTGTGCACATATATACACACACACACCCACACACACACACACACATATATATATATATATATATATATATATATATATACATATACATATATATGTTGTTGTTGTGTCTTTCGGCTTTTCCCGGTTAGGGGTCGCCACAGCGGAACTCCGGTCCGCTAATGATTAGCAGATGATTTTTTTTACGTGCCGAGTTGCCAGCCCTGACGCACAACCTTTAATAAAGGTACGCCCATTAACGCATGTCTCCACACAGAAGACGCTCTAGATGAGAATTGAACAGGACAGCGTCTTACTGTGAGGTGACAACGCTACCACAGCACCACCACCGCGGATACATATATACATATATATATATATATATATATATATATATACACACACACACACACACACACACACACACGCGCGCATATATAAATACACACATTTATACACACACACACACAAACTTATTTAAGATAATACTTAATTTTTCAATATTTTGCTTTATTAATTCATTTTATACTGTATGTTCAATGATTTTTTTAATACGTGCTTAGTAAATAAGCACTATAACAAACATGATATTGAACAAGGCTATACAAGTTTGAAAACAAAATCCAAAAGGTAAATAACAGTATTATTACCATCTATTACTTTGCCAATGATATACTGCGGTGGTGGTGCTGTGGTAGCGTTGTCACCTCACAGTAAGACGTTGTCCTGTTCGATTCTCAGCTAGAGCGTCTTCTGTGTGGAGACATGCGTGAATGGGCATACCTTCGTTGAAGGTTGTGCGTCAGGGCTGGCCACTCGGCACATAAAAATCTACTGCCGATCATTAGCAGACCGGAGTTCTGCTGTGGCGACCCCTAACCGGGAAAAGCCGAAAGACACAACAACATTACTTTGCCACTGATGCTTAAAGCTTGAATCTTAGTAGACTCCTACTCTACCAGAAATACTGATACCAAGAACTTAGCACTTCAGCCCACTCAGAAACTCTGACTATTAACTTGGCTTCAGCCCAAGACAAATTTGAAGCCAGTTCTAAATTTAGTTTTGAATGCAATATTTGCAACAATTTTTATAAGCTTGGATGAAATTGTCTTAAGCTCAGATTCAATTACTATTAATTTATTTAGAACCTAATTTTTATTTTCCTTCTGTTTTTTTTTTTTTTTAAGAAAGATGCTTGTCCTATAAAGTAATACTGAAGCTAAACTTTTAATAACTCCGACTGAATATCAAGGTTTTCTTAAGTAGTAAACATTTCAATTAAAAATAGTCTATGTGGCAATTCACTAAGTTTACTAGAATCAAAGTGCAATTCTATCTCAGGAAGCCCTGAAAAGTTATTTGGCTGGATGGAAAAGCTCATCCAGACTCTGTCACATCTTCCTGAGAGGGAAAGGTTAGTTTGCTTTTGCTTTCATGTATTTTATATTAGTTTATTGCCTTCTTCTATTTTGCAAATTGTGATTTGTTTTCTTTACACTGTGCTTTATTTGAACTCTGTTTTTAACTTCATATTTAAACTAGGAAAGAGACCACAGCTGTTTCTCTTGTGAGTCACATAGAAATTAATTTTTTCCCCACCCTTCCTCTCTGGTAACTGTCTTTGACCACATATCTCCTTCCCTCTCCTTTTTCATTGGCTGTTGTGAATAAGCAGAAAATTACCATTTTGTGAAATCACTCCCTTTCAACTATTTAAATTTATTGGCCATCCCACTGTATTCTTTGGAACCAGAATAAACAGTGGCCACCACCTCCCCCACTTAAATAGCTAAAGCTTAGTTATCCTCTCTTTTATATCTAACTACTTAGTGCACACTGCAGCTCTTAGGATATTAACCCATTTTTCATCTTACCTTTACAGTGTGTAACATCTACTCAAAGACCACCAACTATTGAAGAGCACCCATTCTGCGTCTCAGTAGTCATCTTGAAATTAGTGCTTTTGTTTTGCTGCTGGTGAGAGAAGGAGCACAGGGACATTATTTCCTGGTGACTGCTGATTACCGTAAAGCCTAATAACTGCTTCACAGGTGCCAGCTTGGAATGTATGCTTACATTTTGCGCCTGGTGAGAGAATGAGTAGAGTGCTTCCAGAAAAAACGTAAACTTCAGATAAACAACAACAAAAGGCCAGTATCTAGTAAATTCAACCGATATTAATTGTATTAAAAATGATAAGCACTTTTCGTTTAGCGCATAGGCTAAACTTCTTCAGACAAGTTCAATTCAAACAACCCTCATTTAAATAGTCACATCCTTAGATGCCTAGTTAGCCCTTCTAAAAGGTGTATAACCCAAACATTTATATACTCAAAAAACTCAACAACAGTTGATAATACATAAATGTGATACAGTAATTAAGCATAATGTTTAAATTAAATTAAAATTAAGTTTATATGCTGTTGTCTACATATGCATAAAAAATCTTCTCATTTCATTTACTTAACACACAGGGAATAATTAATTCACTGTTCATCCTGGTGAAGTATATTAAAAATAAACAGAGAGAATGAAGTGGCAGCACATATAACCTATTCATATCTAATATATACACATTTGTTATGTACTATTACTTCTATCTGGCCATTTAAGATTCACAATAATAATAATTTGCTTGCCCTAACTAACTTAAAAACATTCATCCTATGTTACAAATGCTTTATCTAAACATATACATTAATTATTAAATATCAAACAATCCATCACTTAAAATTCATATTAATAGTCATATAAGAACAAATGCTAGAGTCCTTCGTCTCATGTATAATTCATCTTGACAGTGTTATAAATGTAAACAATATGTTACAAAATGTTAAAAGGTGTTAAGAGATGTTGAACAAACTACACTACCCTAGTATATCTGAAATTGACATAATAGAATGTATGTAAAATACTTACATAGGACGACCTTAACGTAAATGTCATCTACTTAAGTTCTTAAGTTTCAGCACAGGAGCTATCAAGCAGGCCTCATTCAAACCAGGCCAATAGTGTGAATTCAACCTTTGTTGCCACAGCAATTCTAACTCTTCAAGTAGTAACGAGAAGGGTCCCCCCCGGGAATCGGTCCTAATTGAGTCGATGACTCTAAACTTGAAACCATGTCCTGGGTGGTCCTTACAATGTCTAGCAAGAGGACTATCCTGTTTACATTTGCTAATGTAGTAAGTGTGCTTGTACACCCTATCTCTAAATCTGCGCAACCGCCTTGCCGATGTAGTATGCTGGGCAACTGTAGCACCGTGCTAGGTTATCAATTTTGAGTTGCAATATTTCTCTTTCGTGTAATAGTGTCTACCTCTTATTGTAAATTTAATACCTGTGTCTATGTGTTTACATTGGTTACATGCTTCACATTTCTTGGGAATTGTTTACCTCTAGTTTTATTATTCTCCAGCATTGATTTAAGGTTCTGTCCTTTCCTATATTTTTTGACTGGGTGGTCACCTATTTTGTCTAAAAGGTCCATGTCGCTGGTTAGGAGTTCCCAGTTCTTGAACAAAATGTTCCTGATAGCTAGAAAGTCAGTGTTGAACGTGAAAGTAAAGCTTAGTTTATAATGGGCTCCTGGTAGTTTAGCATCTGTCAATGACAACATATAGACTTAATTTTAATTTAATTTAAACATTATATTTAATTACTGTATCACATTTATTTATTATCGACTGTTGAGTTTTTTGAGTATATAAATGTTTGGGTTATACACCTTTTAGAAGGGCTAATAGGTGTCTAAGGGTGTGACTGTTTAAATGAAGGTTGTTTGAATTGAACTTGTCTGAAGAAATTTAGCCTATGCGCTAAACGAAAAGAGCTTAACAGTTTTTATAAAATTAATATCAGCTGAATTTACTAGGTACTGGCCTTTTGCTGTTGTTCATCTCAAGTTTACGTTTTTTCTAGAAGCTGTCAGTATGTCTACAGGAAGGTTGAGTACATCCATGAATTCACCGAACCAACAACCTCAGGAGGGAGCAGGGAACTTAACTTTACTTATTGAAGCCATAAATCAAAGTCTCGAGACCCTGGCTACCCAAGTAGCGACTTTGTCTCAGGGTAAAACAACTGGACCGGGAACTAGTACTACGTACTCTCTACAAAGCACAGGCTCTAATAACAGAGCCAGTGCAGGAAACATCGCAGAAGGAAACCAGGGACAGAACAACAGTAATGTGGTTACAAACATGGGTCTACAGACCGCACAACAAAATTCACCTAATATGGAGAGGTCCTCGGGGCTTATTGGAGTCCACAACCTAAATGCTTGGCTAAGTGATCAACCGCAGTTTAACTGCAGCAACGCTGATAACATTCAGGGACTACCAGCTGGAGGAGCAACAAATATAGTTGAAAAAGTGAAGGATTTTGATTACAAGCTTTTGAAAATTCGTAAACTGCAACTCAAAATGAATTATTTCAAACAGTGCAGTAAGGAAGAATAGGTCCCTAAGGGTCTTAGGTCCTGGCAGTACCCCATAGGGGCGGAAAGAGGATCTTTGTTTCACCAGGAACTAATTAGCTTGTTCAAAAGGCAGGGACTTGAACTATTGCAATTAATGTTGAAACACTATCAGGAGTGGATAATACTTTAACTGTGGAAGTGAACATGTTGGACACAGAAATCAATGCTGACATAGACTTCCACAGATACCACTACGACTACAATAGAACCTTTGCAAGTATTAACCAACAGTTAGCAAAAGCTAGAGAAACCAAAATCAGAAAACTACAGAGGGACAGAAAGGACTACAATGATGGGGTCGCCTATCCAGACCCGCCCACCTCCGAAACATGGAACCTGATAGGGCAAAAACAACATGGTTTGAACCAACACAACCAGAGGGCGATTACATCAACACCCAGTAGGCATGCAGAACCTTACCGACGAGGAGAAATAAATGGCGAAACACGGAAAAAACAGAATGTAGGACTTGTGGAGAATCGGGAAGCAGCAAATAACTTCGAAGAAGAAGATAATTACAACACTATAGAGAATGCCAATAGTAGCAGGCAAAATTTTCCCAACCTCGAGGCCAAAACCACAACAAACAACAACAGAACCAACGGAGGGTTTACAGCACACAAAGGAACAAGAAGAAGAGGAAGTAGAAAGTGGGGCCGATGAAGGGGTAAGTCTTAACTCTGACATTTTTTCTGATTTTGACGTTGACTCTAACTGCTACATGAACATTGATAACGTTGTCACTAATGTGAACAAAATGGGTAATATAATAACAAAGAAGGGGACTTTAATATTTTCAACTTCACAGATGTACAATTAGACCCTTTACTCGTAGAAGTCTTTGCTAAGGGACTGACCTTTGTTCACTCACACAAAGCGGATATAGCTAGACTTCTAATAGATTTTAAATTGTATATAAGAAAACTGAATTTGTGTATTTTAATGGGGAATAATTTGAACCAGGTAACAGAACAGATACGAGTCCCTAGCACATTGAATCCACCTATCCATCCAACTCTTTTACTTTTTGATAGAATTTTGTGAGATGGATTTCAGAACTTTAAATAACCCATCACATAAATTAAACTACAACACTTTAATGAATTTAAATAAAGAACAAAGGGACTCCCTTATGAACTTCCAACATCTCCCGGTACGATTGATGAAACCAGATAAAGGGGGAGGGCTAATACTGATGGAGGTAGAGGACTATAACACATGTATGAATAAATTGTTAGAAGGGGAAGCATACACAGCAGTAAGCTTAAACGAGGTGAATACAGCTTATAATAGAATAAGAACATTTATAAATTATTTGTTCATTGATGCTTTAATTGACCTGAATACACTTAACTATGGCCTCTCCCAAAATGGCAGTAATATTTGGAGTCCCTAAAATTCACAAGAATCAGGAAAATCCCCCTATGCATGCCCTAGTGGATGCCAGCCAATCCATCAAGTACCCCTATGCAAAGGTTGTAGATAACATATTGAAAAAAATATGTAGCACTCAAACCACAAATCTGTAAGGATTCCTGGTCATTTTTAAATAATATCAACAACCTGGATTTCAAAGGAGAATATAATTTTATGACAATTGATGTATGTGATTTATATATGGTCATACCAGAAGACACGGGAACCGAGTGGGTGATAGACCACATTAGATCCAAGGCAGCAGGCCACAACAAAATGAGACTAGTGGAATAACTACCGGTTATAGTGCTAGAAAACAATTTTATCATGTTCAACAACCACTTCTATCTACAAAAAATAGGGGTAGCGATGGGGTCTCCCTGTGGTGCGAACTTAGCAAATTTACTGTTGGCCCATTGGGAACACAGAGTAATCTTGGATAACATTGAAGTAAACCAGCACTTATACTACTACACTCGCTTCTTGGATGACATATTTATGATTAAGTGAGACTCCACACTAGCACACAACCTGATGGATATATTTAACAATTCAATGAATTTCCTTAGATTCACTAGCCAACTTAACAGGGATACTATCAATTACTTAGATGTTGAAATGTCAAAAGACTACACGTACCAACAGTACTGAGCATGCATTTTCAGGAAGACGACATACTCCAACTGTTTTCTTCATTACACCACTGCACACCCATACTGCCAAAAAAAAATCAGTGGTAAAAGGGCAACTGGTGCGAGCAGCTAGGATGACGACAGAACAGGAGGGACTTGAAGATGAATGTACGACACTGAAAATAATGTTCATAAAAAGAGGCTACCCTAGGGTATTACTGGAAGAACTGATACACGAAGTCAACTTTAAACGTCAACAAGGTAAATTTAAACCTATCTTGATAGACCATCATAACGAAGGAGTTTCCACTACCACCAACTTGAACTTACAGACTGGAGTAGAAGAAAGCGGTTTGTCATTGGCAGATGCTAATCTACCAGGAGCCCGTTATAAACTAAGCTTTACTTTCACATTCAACACTGATTTTCTAGCTATCAGGAACATTTTGTTCAAGAACTGGGAACTCCTAACCAGCGACATGGACCTTTTAGACAAAATAGGTGACCACCCAGTCCTAACATATAGGAAAGGACAGAACCTTAAATCAATGCTGGAGAATAATAAAACTAGAGGTAAACAATTCCCAGGGACATATAAATGTGAAGCATGTAACCAATGCAAATACACAGACACAGGTATTACATTTACAATAAGAGGTAGACACTATTACATGAAAGAGAAATATAATTGCAACTCAAAACTGATAGTCTACCTAGCACAGTGCCACAGTTGCCCAGCATACTACATTGGCAAGACAGAGCACAGATTTAGAGACAGGGTATACGGGCACACTTACTACATTAGCAAATGTAAACAGGATAGTCCTCTTGCTAGACATTGTAAGCACCACCCAGGACATGGTTTCAAATTTAGAGTCATTGACTCAATTAGGACCGATTCCGAGGGGGGGTCCCTTCTCATTACTACTTGAAGAGTTAGAATTGCTGTGGCAACTAAAGTTGAATTCACACTATTGGCCTGGTTTGAATGAGGCCTGCTTGACAGCACCTGTACTGAAACTTAAGAACTTAAGTAGATGACATCTACCTTAAGGTCGTCCTATTTAGTGTAAGTATTTTACATACAGTCTATTATGTCAATTTTAGATATACTGGGGTAGTGTAGTTTGTTCAACATTTCTTAACACCTTTTAACATTTTGTAACATATTGTTTACATTTATAACACTGTCAAGATGAATTATACATGAGACGAAGGACTCTAGCATTTGTTCTTATATGACTATTAATATGAATTTTAAGCAATGGATTGTTTGATATGTAATAATTAATGGATGTGTTTAGATAAAGCATTTGTAACATAGGATGAATGTTTCTAAGTTAGTTAGGGCAAGCAAATTATTATTATTGTGAATCTTAAATGACCAAATAGAAGTAATAGTACATAAAAATGTGTATATATTAGATATGAATAGGTTATATGTGCTACCACTTCATTCTCTCTGTTTATTTTTAATATACTTCACCAGGATGAACAGTGAATTAATTATTCCCTGTGTGTTTAGTAAATGAAATGCATATGTAGACAACAACTTATAGACTTAATTTTAATTTAATTTAAACATAATATTTAATTACTGTATCACATTTATTTATTATCGACTGTTGTTGAGTTTTTTGAGTATATAAATGTTTGGGTTATAGACCTTTTAGAAGGGCTAATTAGGCACCTAAGGGTGTGACTATTTAAATGAGGGTTGTTTGAATTGAACTTGTCTGAAGTTTAGCCTATGCGCTAAACAAAAAGCGCTTAACAGTTTTAATAAAATTAATATCGGTTAAATTTACTAGGTACTGGCCTTTCGTTGTGGTTTAGAATGAGCAGAGTGCTTTGATTCCTGAAGAAGCCTACAGACCTTTGCATCATCTGGGACAAGACCGTGGATCACCAAACAGACTGTGGCCTGCTCCTCTTTTTGGGATTGATGCTAATGTTTTGTTTGTGATGACAGAAGAAGCAAAGGAGCACTGTATTCTAGCAGAGTGAAGCTGTGGTGAGACCACCACTAGAAGAATTCAGGCAATAGTCATTCAAATGACTTCCCTCTTCATCATTTTTGACAAGCTGATTCTTTGCTTTCAATAAATACTGTTTGATTTGTTTCCAACTTCAGAATATCTGCCTAAATACCTCATCCTTAAATCATCAGGGTCTACTTATTAGTTTCTCCCTCAAGTGTTTTGCAGTGCCCTGTACAGACACAGACACCTTGAGTAACATTTTTTCTGTAAAAGCATGATTGAAATTTTATCAATACCTAGTTGCACACAGGGCAAATAGTTTGTAGTGACAAGCACTGCCCCAGAGTTGCAAACCATTTACTCTTGACATTGTACTATATTCTCACTCCAATTGTCTAATCAATAAAAAAGGTTCTGTTGCCATGGATATGAACTTTCCAAAGGTACTGTTGCCATGGATATGAACTTTCCCACCATCTCCATTATCAGCTTTGACGATATGGGCATCCTGAAGCAACGTAGTAACTGTCTGATATTTACTGACAACCAGTTAATTCTCAAACAAACTGATATGGTATGTAAAAGATGTAAGCCGCGGTGGTGCAGCAGTAGCGTTGTCGCCTCACAGCAAGAGGCTTTCCCGTTTGATTCTCAGCTGGAGCACCTTCTGTGTGGAGTCTGCGTGTCCTCTCTGACGTTGAGTAGCATTCAAAAGACATGCGTGAATGGGCGAGCCTTCGTTGAAGGTTGGGTGTCGAGTTGGCACCTCGGCACCATAAAAATCTACTGCCAATCGCTAGGGGACCAGAGTTCCGTTGTGGCGACCCCTAACCGGGAAAAGCCGAAAGAAAAACAACAACTGGAGGCAAAGCCCTCACATAATAGTACTCCTAATGTCAAGAAAGTTGCTAGTAGTACAAACACTGCACACATCACACACACAATACAAAGCAGGCATATAGACTCACATATGCTGAGGCACTTAATGTAACCTTTCTAAATGTCAAAGACCTTCTAGATGAAGTACACATAACAAACACCCTCAGCAGTCCAGAATGCACTCTTTCAAAACAACGCCCACATCAACACATACACCCACATCTCATGGAGCCACTACTTCTAAGTCCATAAGGCAAGCCAGCACACAAAACATTCTGGTTACTGGAGACTTCATTGTGCGACACACTGATGTGTCTCTTGCCAGGCTGAAAAAGGACAAAGTCATGATCAGTTGCTTATCAGGGGCTAGGATTCGCCACCTTATGCATGCACTCAGGTCAGTATGACTCAGTCATAGTCTATGTGAATGTAAATGACATGAGACATACCTCCCCAGACTATATGAAGACAGACATCATGGAGCTCTCGGAATATGTATCCCAAGCTGGTATGAGTCTAGCATTCAACAGCATTGTACCTTCTCCAAGGATGATGCCACAATACAAATAAAAGATGACGGATTTAATTATTGGCTTAGTTTCTGGTGTCATTCTAAGGGGGTGCAATATTTGTCAGCATGGAAGGAGATGGTCAACAGACCACTCTGCTTTGTCAGGGATGGTCTGCAACTCTCCCCTTTAGGTTTTTGAGTATTAGCTAAAACACTATCTTTCCCCATAGTGCCTTTTTCAGGCAATACCAAACTGAAATTACTTCTGACATAGTAAGTCAAAACCAAGAAAATCTAAAGATATTACTGCTCAATGCTAGGAGTTTAAATACAAAACTTCACTCCCTAGAAGCTCTCTGCACCCTAAAGAATGCTGATGTCTGTGCGGTCACTGACACATGGTTTAAAGCCATGGAGAGCACACTGGCATTGCAGGGTTATAATGCCTTCCACACATTTAGACCAGCTACCACACAGATAGGAACTAAAGATAGAGGTGTCTTGTTTTACATCAAAAATAAATATACCTCAAGGCTGGTCAAACAGGATAATGTAACTGAGCTTCTCCATGTTCAAATCACCACAGGTAAATTCCAATACCACTTCCTTGCAAGCTATAGGTCCCCTCACTATGACCCAGGAAACTCATACAATGTATTTAAACTTACTGTAAACACTCACCATCCAACCCAGAACTATATATATATATATACATATATATATATATATATATATATATATATATATATATAGAGAGAGAGAGAGAGAAAGAGAGAGCATATTTTAATTACCCCACTATTAACTGGGAATCCGAGATGACACCAAATGAACAGGCACAGAGGTTCCTGGATTTTGTAAACATAAACTCCCTGGACCAGATTTTCAACACACCAACCAGAGGTGTGACCATATTGGATCTGGTCCTCACTAATATGGTAGAGTGCTGAACACCCCTTAGTGTAATGTCTGCCCTGTTAAGGTCAGACAACAAAATGGTCAGCTTTAAAGTAAAAATAAAACATGGAACTCTAGCTAACCCTGGAATATTCAGGAAAGAATAGTTGTATAAAATCTTACCATAACCACAGATGTCCGTCTCTTCACTGCTGCACTATTCTTAACCTGAGGGATCTCCCGCCTGAAGGCGACCTGATGTCAGCTAGTATACAAAAGTCTTATACTACTGTAGGGTACGTGGGACATTGCATGCACTCTGCTGTCGGACATAGGCCATAAAACCGACACACACATGTACCATCCTCAAAACTGAATGTCCCGGGAGGAATGCCAGACTAAGGATATAAAAGGTCAGTACATCCAAGCAAAACAATGGACCAGAGGGGAAGGAGGGAGGGACAGAATACTGTAGCAGTGAAGTGAAGGACATCTATGGTTATGGTAAGACTTTACACAACTATTCTACTTCCTTCTATTCACTTGCTGCAGTATTCTTAACCTGAGGGAGAGTGCCAAAGATCAAGAAAGAAGAGAGGAGGAAAGAGCAGAGGAGCTCTCAATGAAGCCATGTAAAATGGTTTTAGCAAACCTGGCTCTGGATCTGGAAATGCCATCCAGTTTGTAGTGTTTGGCAAAGGTAAGGATAGAAGACCAGGTGGCTGCTTCAAGAACGGTGCAGTTGTCTAAGCTCTTGAATAATGCCTTACAGGAAGCCAGAGCCCTGGTAGAGTGAGCCTTCACGGGTTAAAAGAGTCTCTTTCCATGGAGGGTGTAACAAAGGCAAACAGTCTTTGAAATCCAAGAAGAAATAGTCTGCTTAGAAATGGGTAAACCTAGAGGCCTGGAATGAAAGTTAACAAATAGCTGATCAGATTTCCTGATATTAGTCTTGTTCAGGTAAAAACTAAGTTGTGTGTGTACATATAAGGAGTGTTATACCTTTTCACTCTGGTTTTGTGGAGAAAGAAGGTAAGTAACTGAATGGCTTGATTAAGGGATAGCTCATTAACCACTTTTTGGCATAAATGAAGGATTTGTTCTCAAGGATACCCTATCTTTAGGAAATTGATCAGTGCAGTGGTGCAGCGGTTGCATTGTCGCCTCACAGCAAGAGGTTCGCTACTTTGATTCTCAGCTGGGGTGCCATCTGTGTGGTGTCTGCATGTCCTCCCTCCCTTCATGTGGGTTTTCTCAGGGTGCACCACTTTCCTCCCACATTACAAAGACATGCATCTGGAGCATTTTTCCCCTCGTTCCAAGTCAGACTTTCCCGGTAAAAAAAAATGTTAAATAAAAAAATACCACGAAGGGGCGCACTATCATAAGGCTTGAAGCTCCGACACCCTTCTGGATGAGGTCAAGGCCACTAGTATAACAGCTTTCTAAGAGCAATGTTTGAGGGAGACCAAAGATGCAGGCTCAAAAGGGGCCAGGGTCAGCTTTTCTAGAATAAAGTTAATGTCCCAAGGAGGAGGATTAGGTTTCTTAGAAGGCCTACTGTGAAGGACACCCTTAAAGAATTGTTTCATCTCAAATCTGGATGCTAGAGGGGGAGAAAGAGGCAAACAAGCAGAAATAGTGGACGTGTGCTTTGACTGAGGAGTAATCCAAGCCAGCAGAGATCAATTCACACAAGTAAGACAGAACCACTGGGACTCCCACCATCAGTGGGTCTTAGTTCTGAGAGAGACACCAGCATGAAAATCTTTTCCACTTGGAAATGTAAAATGTTCTGGTACTGGGTTTCTGTTCTCCTGCACAACCCTGAGCACGTCCTCAAAGAATAGCTGTCTGAAGGGGATTAGAATCCTACTACCCACAGTGTCTGCTGTAGCATTGACAGGCGTGGGTATATTAGAGATCCTTGGTTCTGTGTGAGTAGGTCCACTCTATGGGCTAACCTGTGGTGATGACACTTGGCTAAATGTAGAAGGAGGGGCAACCATTGCTGTCTTGGCCAAAAGGCAGTCACCAGCAAGATGTTTGGTTGGTCTTGTTGAATCCTGAACAGGACCTCTGGTATTAGAAGAAAGGGAGGGAAAGCATACAGAAACATCCCCTTCCAAGAAAAGAAGAGGGCATCTACCTCACAAACCAGAGGACTTGGGAGTCTGGCACAACATTTTGGAAGTTGTCTATTCAGGGGGGGAGGCGAATAAGTCTATTTGAGGAATACCCCATTGGTGGACTATATCCAGGAACATGTCCCTGTGAAGCATCCATTCGTGGGACTGAGTCAGGGACCTGCTTAAGGAGTTAGCCACAAGATTCTGGTCTGAAGGCAATCTTGCCCATACACTGCCTGAATAGTCATGTAGTATTGGGCCAGAAATTCCCATATCAGAAGAGCCAACCTGCAAAGGAGATAGGATTCATCCCACGTACTTACATAACAGAGGACTATCACAATGTGTGTGAACAGCTGCAGAGGACCTGGGCAAAGGAAGAGCTAGTAGCAATACTAGCATTTCCCTGATGGTGATGTCTTCTGATGTTTGGGAGAGAGACCAAATTCCCTGAACTGTGAATTTGCCCAAGGTCATTCCTCAGTCCATGTCTGATGCATCTATGTAGAGTTCTAGGACTGGGGTATTTTAGTGGGTGAGTGACTTTGTATTTTAGTGGGTGAGAATGCTGGGTCCACACTGATCTGAGGAACCACTGGAATTTCCTCGTGAAGTTTTGCCGTCGGTACCAATGGAATGGTTGAAGCTAAGAATCCCAGCACCCAGAGAAACTCCCTGGCCATGATCTGAGTCGAGGGGAGAATGGAGTGAAAGAAGGAACGAAGGTCCTGCACCTTCTGAGGTGGAAGAGAGACTCTCATAATATCTGTCTGGATTCGACAACCCAGGGAAATGTGGTCCTGTGATGGGGTGAGGACTGACTTCTTGTAGTTGATGGTGAATCCCAGTTTCTGAGGAGGGAAATGGTAATCTCCACGTTTTGGACTAGAGTACAGGAAGTTACGGCTTTAAGAGCAGGTCGTCCAGGTATGGAAAACTCTAGATGCCCAAAGAGTCTGCAGTGTACAATCACTGAAGCCAGGCATTTCGTGAATACCCTCAGTTCTGTAGAAATACCAAAGGGCAAGGCAGAGAATTGAAAATGCCAGGAACCCACAGAAAAACATAACAACTTCCTGAATATGGGGTGAATGGGGATGTGAAGATAAGCATCCTTCAAATCTAGAGATGCCATGTACCCTTATGGAAGGAAAAGGGGAAAGAATGTTCGAGTTTTAACATTCTGAAGGTGGGAACCTTTAAGAAGGTGTTGAGATGGGATAAATCCAGGATTGGTCTCCAGGGGGTCATCCTTTCTGGGTAATAAGTACATTTTTGAATAGAAGCCTTTCCCTCTTGAGGTTTGAGGAACCCTTTTGAATGGAGCCCTGTTGCCGAAGATCCAAAGGAGTTTTGGTTAGAGGGGTAACTGCTCCAGGGAGGATTGAGAGAAGCCCATGAAGGTGGGAGTGGAGTGCCAAACCATGAAATATCCTTTTTTGATTATGGAAAGAACCCAAGTGTCTTTGGTGACGCTTTCCCAGACCCTGTGAGCATTGGACAGGTGAATGTCTGTCCTTATGTGGAATTGGTCTTCCACAATTGCATTTGCCCTTCTTGGATGACATAACCAAAACTGTAGTAAGAGAAAATCGCAAATGCTGGAACTATCAGACTGATGTTAGGAATGGTGTTCTGACTGGCGGCAGAAAAGTTGCAAAATTTCAAGCACCCTTAAACACTAAGAACACTGCTGCCTATGCAGAACTGTTCAAAGAAACCTTATACAAGCATGTTAATAGCTGCATAGAGGCAGCTTCACCTACGAGGAAGAAGTACAGAACTAACTCAAAAAACAAGCCACCCTGGTGGAATCACAAAATCAATAGATTGTAAGACAAAAGGAAGAAAATCATGGCAAAAATTAGGAGGTGCAGCACCCAGCAGGATAAAAGCACTCTCATCAAACTAAACAAACCTCTCAGAGGACAAATAAAGTCTACCAATGCCAAGTTTGAGGTGAATCTGGCTTCCGAGGCCAAAGACAACCACAAGGTATTCTTTAGCTATGTCTGTAACCTCAAAGGCAATATGCAATTGTGTGAGGAGTTCATTGTAAATGGAGCCACCTATACTGAGCCAGAAGATGTAGCAAACCTACTGGCCAACAAATTCAGGTTCAGCTTTACCCGTCTCTCCTCCCTTAACCTTCCCTCAGGAAATACCATCAAATATTACTCCCCCTGCTATCACCAGGGAACAGATCCTTAATGCTCTCTCTAAGGCCATGAACACTGCATCAATGGGCCCTGACAGTATCTCCGGATGCCTTCTAAATAACATGAAATATAACTTATCAGGCCCTCTGGAATTGCTTTTTAACTGTAGCCTCCAGGCAGGCTTCGTGCCTCATGAATGGAGAAAGGCAACAGTCATCCCTCTGCACAAAGATAAGCCAACTACAGACCCATAAATCTCACTAGTCTCATATGCAAAGCCATGGAACGAATTATTATGGAAATGATCAATAATGACAGGAATCTTCCAGACATTGAACCAAACCCAGTTTGGTTTCATTAAAGGCAGATCATGCCTACTCAACCTAGTGGATTTCTTTGAGAAGATAACCAAAGCAATGAATGAGGGCAAAATCGTTCACATGGCCTACCTTGACCTGGCCAAGGCATTTGACACAGTACCTCACTCAGGCATTGTTGACAAACTCAAAAGGTTAGGAACAAACCCATATGTCACTCAGTGGATAGCCAACTGGCTTGCAGACAAGACCCAAGAATTTAGAATTGGGGAATCCACTTCTACAAAGAGGCCAGTCAGAAGTGGAGTCCCTCAGGGATCGGTCCTGGGACTTTTTTTTGGCATTTACTTCTCTGAAGTCAAGGCCAATATCAGAGGTCTCTAGCTGACTAAATATGTAGATGGTTGCAAGTTAGGAGCTGTTATTGAATCCCACACTGACATAAATGTTCTCCAGGAAGGGCTGATACAGACAAACAACTTGTATCAGAGCTGTGGACTAAAACTAAATGCCAAAAAATGTATAACAGTATCCTTCTGGAAGTCATCCACCCTTATAACTATCATACTGACAACACACCTCTTAGAGATGACCCAGAAGTCAGATACATCGGGACACACTTAGGCAGTAATCCAGCCTTTGACCATCAAGTGTCTATAGTAATAAGGAAATCATTCTATGTTGCACAACTTATAAATAAAATTATGGCATCTAAATCCACGGAAGTCATTGTTCTACTGTATTCAGCATTCATCAGACCTATCATGGAGTACAATGCCCCCTTTGGTATGTACCTAACCATGCATATTCTACAAATGGAATGTCCACAATTCCTCACTAAAACAATACAATGTGTAAATAACATGCCCTATGCAGACCACCTCAAGGCCCTATCCCTGTATTCTGTCTCCTACAGGCTGTTGAGGGGAGATCTATGCCTGGCATACAGGGCATTGTCAGAGCCCACTTTGATGGACCTCCTGCATATCTGCAAAACAAACAGCACCAGAATGACCCATTCTAAAGACTTAAACATTGCCTGTGATATAAATGGACCTGCTGGACAGATGGGTATGTATCCCAGAGACTAACTCGTCTATGGAACAGGCTCCCCATCCATGTGAAGCTGAGTTCCTCCCTAATCCAATTCATATTCCAGAGACTACCCCATCTATGGAACAGGCTCCCCATCCATGTGAAGCAGAGTTCCTTCCTAACCCAATTCAAGTGCAGCTTGGACAACTGGATGGGGAACAGGAAATTCATCCCTGGTTTGGCACCTACATCTCTATTGGACACAGGCAGCCCATACATGTTTCATCTCCCAGGCCCCTGCTTGTAAATGTTTCATTTCTCATGCCCCTTCTTACACTCATCAAGGGTATCAGATTTGGGATGCATGGCTAGGGTTAAATAGACCCTTGTAGTCATTAGGCTAGTATCTGTGAACCTGTGAACATCACAGTCGATTATAAGGGAACTACGAAAATGTGACATTAAGAAGAAATCTCATCTATGCAAAGAGTTGTGAGTACCTGCGACTTATTAGGAGAAAGTAAACAGAAAAGGATGAATTAACCTATGAGCTCCCATTATGTCTAGAATAGGTCTTTAAACATCCAGAGTTTCTGCCTTTGATCTCATTAATAATGGCATTACTTTCTGAAAAGTAAAGCGATGGATCCTGAGAAGTCAAGCTGGCTCAAACAATGAGTGCACATACTGACGAACAGGGCTGGTTTGCTCAAATGAGAGAGTCAAAAATTAATACAGCAAAACCTTACATGCATATCAACATCTGATGATTGATGCACTAGATAAGTTTGCTGATTTCATGATCAAAACAAATAGAGCTAGTTCATTTCTAAAGTTACTTACAACATAGATTAGTCATTTTTATGAACGAGTCCCATAAGCTACACAACATACAACAATATTTTATCAGAACTAGAGTTAAGTGCAAAAACAATTTCTCCTTACAAGGTTTAAAAAATAAAAAAAAGCTTTTATCATAGTTCAAGAAATTCAAAGCTATACTATATTGCTTAAAATGAGTTGTAATAGAAAGGTAAAACATGTAATACCTGTGCAAGGAAAATGCCTGTATGAATAAAGCTGTATGGCATAAGGGCACCCTGCCTGCCTAACTAAGGATAAGTTCAAACCCACTACAGCAATATTGATCCTACACTCGACCCATCCCAGGCCTGATCCACATAGTCTATCTCCAGAAGTGGTAAAACAAGAACTAATACATCCATAACGGAACGCAACATTTGTATAGATTCAGTAACCTAACCAAGCTAACCACATACAGAATTTTAAGACGATCCACACTCTAATAGATTTTCACAGAAGACATCACACTGACACACTGCTTGCTCTGATCCAATAAACAACATACTTAAAACAAGACGTTCTCTGACACTTTAAAGCATGATATGAGGCAATGCTGCATGCACCAATCACTGAAGCTGTTAAGGCAAACAGTGCTGGGTTGCGAGGGTGGCCTAATGGTTAAGGTGTTTGCCTTACAAACACAAGGTACAGGGTTTGAATCTCACAGGGGATAACTGGCTAGGCTTAAAATGGCTCACAAGGGCAGTTAGCCTAGTACTAGCCTATGAACCTATGTGAGTTATGAGGTAAGAAAAGGACAGCTTTAAGGCAAAAAGGGAGATCAAAGTGCAATGAATTTACAAAAAAGTAGCCTACTTAAAAAAGAATTTATGAACAGCATTTAATCTGTGTTATACCAATGTTACGGAGGAATAACTGGGAAAATGCATTAAAGGGCTGTAGTAAGAAAAAGAAAGTATACAAGAAACTAATGCCTTAAGGTGGGTACACTAAAGGATAGCGTAAAGTGCAGCAGAGCCAGAACTCCAGGCACTGCTCCAAGTAAATAAATGCACACCCTACCAAGCTGGAAAATGAAGCTAGCAGTTTGCTAGGATATCAGGGTAGTGATATAAATGAAGTACATGCATTAGCATCAGTAAGATAAACACAAAACTAATTAAAACTGTTAAATTACTTACAGAATCTAGTGATGGAATTCACATCTATTAAGAATTGTAATAACTTAACTAACATTACAAATGAGCAGTACCAAAACTGCATCTAGCAAAAAAGCCTGTAAAGTGAGGAAGCCTAGAATTTATTAAAACATTCAAACATTTCCAGTCAGATTTGAATTAAATGATTCTGAAAAATAACCTTTATTTCTTTGTTATCAAAAATAATTTCCAAATCTTCCAGGAAAAACAAAACACTCAGTTTAGCTGGAAAGAGCACATAAAAAAGGAAGTTATGTACTCACCATAACATTCCCTATGTGTTGTCCATCTCACCTTCACTCTTCACTGGTTGGGGTCGGAACCGATCCTCTGTTCTGACTCGGCCTTATACAAAAGCTCAAGGTCTTCCACTATCTTATGGCTGTATCCCTACCCCATTATGCCATAGGAAAGCTCCCCAGATCTTGTTTGCTGATATAACCATAGGTAACAATAAAACATATCTAACTTGTAGAGCACATGAAGAAGGTCAGATAACATTTGTTTCCAATTGTGACCACTCTGTCCTCCAGTAGCCAAAGGCTGGGGGAACGAGGGTGGGATTTACGAATGAAGACGAGATGGATAACACACATGGAATGTTATGGTGAGTACATAACTTCTTTATGTGATGTTGTCCTATCTCACCTTCATTCTTCACTGGTTGGGACAGAGTCCCTAGCACCATTTTTCTTGGGTGGCTCACAGGAGAATATTCTTCAGAATAGTAGACCCAAAGGAGGCCCTGTTCCTGGAGGCCAAATCCACTTTGTAATGAGTGATAAAGGTATACGGCCTTGCCCATGTAGCTGCAGCATAAATAGTGTCAATTGGTAGTCTCGCTCGAAAGGCCGAACAGGTTGCTATGGCTCTTGTAGAATGACCTTTGACCTTTGACTTTAAAGGCGAGATCTTTGTTGTGAGATTTGTACGTAAAAGTAATACAATCTGATAGCCATTTTGAAAGTGTGACTTTAAATACAGGAGCACCTTTTTTAGAATCTGAGAATGAAACAAATAATTGGTCAGATTTTCTAGCACCTTTCTTAGTGTTTGAGAATGAAACAAATAATTGGTCAGATTTTCTAAAGTCCTCTGTCCTATGCAAGCAGAAGTGTAATTGCCTATGTACATCCATTTGGTGTAGCATATATTTTGACTTGTTGCCATAGGTGGAGAAAAAGACTGGTAGTTCTATGGATTGATTCAAATTAGATTCTGAGCAAACATTTGGTAGGAAAGATTGGTTTGTTTGAAGGGATACTCTGTCTTTGTGGAAAAGCATGTGGAGGGGCTTTACAGATAATGCTTGTAGCTCTGAAACTCTTCTTGCAGAAGTGATGGCTATCAAGAAAATTGTTTTCCATGTCAAAAACGTTAGATCACAGCATGATGTAGGTTCAATGGGGGGGGGGGGGGATCAAACATGATAAAACATAGTTTAGGTCCTAAGGCACTGGAGGAGTCTTAATGGGTGGTATTAATAAAACAGTGCCCTTCAGAAAAGCTTTGCGTAGTCTGTGAGACATCAAATTTGGGCCTGATTCACTTATATGAAAATTAGATATAGCTGCTAACTGAACTCGCATAGTGGCTGCAGCTGTGCCTTCACTGAATTGCTGTCAAAAATTCAAGAATCGACCCTATAGGTGCAGAAAAAAGATCAATGTGGTGATTTCACATCCCACCTCCACTCCCCAGTAAGGAAACCTCCATAAAAAACTTTTCCAAAGCCAATTTCATGCTACTCAAGTCAGAAGTGACAAACTTCATGACACCCATGCAGACGGGAACTGCAAGTTCGACTGCTGAGTCCTACACTAAGGCACTGTACGAGCACATCCACTCATGCATGAATCGTGCCATCCGAAAGTGAACCAAGATGCTCTCCTCCAAAAAAAGGAAGCCAATCTGGTGGTCCCCTGCCATAAACAAACTTTGCAAGAAAAGAAAGAAACTGTTGCAGAAAAGAGGGAAATCCCACAATGCAAAAAATTCCCTTACCAGCCTCCATAAGATGCTGAGATCCCTCGTAAAATCCTCCAAAGCTAGTTACAAAAATAAAATTGCCAAAGATTCCAAAGACAACCACAAGGCATTCTATAACTATGTCAAGAATCTAAATGGCAATCCTCAGATCTGCTCTGAGCTACAACAGAATGGCATTAAATATACTGATCCCAAGGATATTGCCAATATCCTGGCAGATCGATTTAGTGCCAACTTCACCCCTCATCTAACCCATTAAACAGCTCATCTCAATACCGGAAGATTGCCAGATTCTGGTAATAACGGCCACACAGGTAAAAAACGCACTCTCCAAAGCTAAGAATACAGCCCCCATGGGGGACCAGATGACATCCCGGGCTGTGTACTACATGAACTACAAAATGAACTGGCACCTCACCTAATTGTCATGTTTAATCATATCCACACCTCGGGCTTCGTGCCCACTGAGTGGCGCACAGCTACAGTTATCCCACTCCACAAGGGGGGATCCACCTTGGATCCTGGGAACTACTGCCCTATCAGTTTGGCAAGCCTGATCTGCAAGGCCATAGAACATATTATCATGGAACTTATAAACAAAGATATTGGCAACCTTGAAACACTGGACCCCACCCAGTCTGGATTCGTGAAGGGCCGATCTTGTCTCCTGAACCTGATTGACTTCTTCGAATCAGTCTCCAGAGCCGTGTATGAGGGTAAGGCAGTCCACACAGCCTATCTGGACCTTGTCAAGGCCTTTGACACCATCCCCCACTCTGGAATCACAGATAAACTTACTAAGCTGGGCATTAATCCCTATGTCACTCGATGGGTTGCCAACTGGCTTACTGACAGAACCCACACTGTAAAAGTAGCTGACTACAAATCCAGCTCCAGACAAGTGACAAGTGGAGCACCTCAGGGTTCAGTACTGGGACCGCTCTTGTTTGGCATCTACTTCTCTGAAGTACAGGCCAACATTAAGGGACTCTGGCTAATAAAGTTTGCAGATGACTGCAAACTGGGAGCCATTACTGAATCCCCAAATGATGTGGATACTCTACAAAAGGGCCTTACAGAAACAGATGTTTGGTGCCAGAGCCATGGGCTCAAGCTCAGTGCCAAGAAATGTATAGTTATCCCCTTTGGGAACAAACATGTACCCATGAAATACCACATAGGTGGCAGTACACTAAACACCGAAAGTGTGATAAGAAACTTAGGGATACAGGTGGACAGTGGTCTCACCTTCGATAATCACATTGCCAAAACAGTCAGGAAATACTTCTATGTGGCACACCTCATCACTAAGGGCTTTTCATCCAGAAAAAAGGAGGTCACTGTCCCACTGTACTCATCCCTCATTAGAATCATTATAGAATACAACGCTCCATTTGGTATGTACCTCTCAAGTCATCTGCAACAACTGGAAAGGCCGCACAAATACCTCACTAAAGAAATCACAGGCCTAAAGCAGATGCTCTATGCTGACCGCCTTAAAAAACTCCAGCTATACTCTGTTGCATATCGTCTACTCAGAGGTGATCTCTGCTTAACATACAAGGCCATGTCAAACCCAGAGCTGTTGGACATGTTACACTTAAAGAAATCCCAATCCCTCAGAGCCACACACTTCAGGGATCTAAACCTTGTTATCATAATAAATAAAACATGCTGGAGGAATAGGTTCCTGACCCAGAGACTCCCCAGACTCTGGAATAGACTGCCCATACATGTCAAGCAGAACACCTCCTTGGCCCTCTTCAAAAGGAACCTTGACAATTGAATGGAAGAAAGGAAATTCACCCCAGGGATCACATCAGTTGCCCTGCTAGACAGGGGACCAGGGAAGTAAATACTGTGGGAAGAAACAGCCAGGGAACTGTTATGGCTAAGCTTGTATAGGCCCTAGGGCCAACAGCCTAGTACCAACCTATGATGCTATTTAATGCCCAGGAAGAAAATCTTTTCCATTTGCTCATGTATAATTTCCTCATTAAAGCCTTATAAGATGAGATCAAGATATGCTTCACAGATGAAGACAGATTAGGGAGCCTGGCTCTGTTTGGAATCAGAGCAGCCAAGCTGTCAATTTGAGGGTCTGAAGAGAGGGATAGAGCATCCCTGATGCACGAGTCAGAAGGTTCGGAACTGGGTCCAGAATACACGGCTCTTCCTGGAGATGAGGCCAAAGGAAAGGGAACCAGATCTGATGAGGCCAGTATGGAGCGACAAGTATTACGGTCCTTTTCAATAAGCTGGCTTTCTGAAGAACTCTGGGTACCAACGGAAAGGGAGGGAAGGTGTATAGGAGACCCGAGGGCCAATCGTGTACAAGTGCATCCCTTGGTGACTCCCCTGGAGGGGGGATTAGGGCAAAAAAGCTGCTGCATTTGGCATTTATGGAAAAGGCAACAAGGTCACAGTAAGGCTGGCCCCATTTATGGAAAACCATCTCCGCTACTTCCTGTTTTAGGGACCTCTCATGAGGCATCAGAATCGCTCTCCTGGGTTTGTCTGCTATCACGTTGGGTTTCTTCAGAATGTGCACAGCTATCAGAAAGTGTTGGGAGGAGGTTGTCCACTGCCATACTCTCAGGGCGTCTTGACAAAGGGGGTAGGTCCTGGTTCCTCAATGTTTGTTTATGTAACAAACTAACATGTTGTCTGTTTGTATTGCAACAGTTCCCAGCAGAATGAATCCTGAAATGCTTGCAATGCTAAAAGCACCGCTCTCATCTTTAGGACATTGATGTGCAAATGTGCCTCATGATCCTGCCAGGTGCCTTGGACTGTTCTTCCCAGATAATGCCCCCTCCCACCCTATCTGGGAAGCATCCGTGGTCACTGTGGCTAATGGATGTGGAAGAACAAAGGGTCAACCTGATGTCACTTAAGTGGAGTAAAGCCACCAGCGAAGGTCTTTCTTGCAAGATTCTACTGAAATTTGGTGGGACGTGGGAAGTTTTTGTAAGGATCACTGAGTGAACAGTAGCCAATGCAGAATCCTCATGTGCAGGCGCGCTAATGGAACTAAGTTTATCACTGCTGCCATGGTTCCCAAGACTTTCAGGACTGTTCTTGCCTGTACTTTTCTCCTGGAAAGAAGGTTTAAGACCTGATGTCGAAGTATTTGGTCTCTTTCTGGGGGAAGTTTTGCTATCATTTATGTTGTATCTAGATCTGCTTCTATAAAAACTATAAGCTGAGATGGCAACAAGGCAGATTTTTTTGTAATTTATTGTGATTCCTAGATGAGAGCAGAGATGTAATGTGGTGTCTCTTGCTTTTTCTAGTAGATGCTTGGTGGTGGAGGTTAGGAGCCGGTCATCTAGATACGGAAACACTCGGAATTCTAGACATCTCAAGTGAGCTGCAACCACTGCCATACATTGGTGAACACTATGGAGGCTGTAGTGAGACCAAAGGGCAGAGCCCAAAACTGGTAGTGACTGGCTCCCAGCCAAAACCGCATATGACTCCTGGATGGCCTGCCCATTTCTATGTGGTAGTGCACATCATGGAGGTCTACAGAGCATATCCAATTGTCTTCTCCCAGAAAAGGGAATATTGAATGCAGTGTTGCCAGCCGTAACTTTGTTTTCCTTACTGATTTGTTTAATCTGCTGTGATCCAGTATGGGTCTCCAGTCCCCTGTTCTCTTTGGCACTAAAAAGTACCTTGAGTAAGTTCCGGTACCTTGAGTAAGTTCCGGATCCTATTTGGTCTGTAGGGACCATTTGGAGGACTCGTTTGTCTAGCAACCTTTGAATCTCTAGAGTTGCCTGTTCCCCTTGACTGGGTGGAACATCCGGGATAACCTTTAAGTTTTGGACGGGGAAGGAAAAGGGTATAGAGTAGCCTCTGGATACGATACTTTGTACCCATTTGTCTTTTATCTCTAGCCTGGCTTCTGGGTACAAAAATAAGTGACCCCTGACTTCCTCCAGCGAGGGACAGATGGGCCTCCTTTCAGGAGCACTGAAAGGGCTTACCACAGAATGACTCCCTGTCATCCTGATTTTGCAGACCCCCTATGCCGCATGGACAGAATCTTTCATTACTGCTTCACTCTCTGCTCCTGGGGGAAGAATCACCACGTGTCTTGAAAAGCTCTCTGGGATTTTCGAAACCACATTTTTCCTTCCCTTTTGACCTTTTGGGTAAGGTCTAGAAGGTAGGAAAAATGGACTCCTACAGCAGAGAGAGTTTTTCCTTCTTGCTCACACCTGGTTAGTGTGTCCTTGACTTTTGGCCCGAACAAGGACGAGCCATTGAAGGGGGCATTAACAAAGGAAGATTTAAAGGGTTCTGCAAAGTCACACAAGCACATCCAGGAATGTCTCCTTAGGGAAATTCCTGAACCCGCTGCTCTAATTGCTCCATCTGCTGCATAAGAAATGAGCCTCATGGAGGAGTTAACCACAGAGTTTAATGTGGAGAGCTGAGAGGAAACCTTTACTGATACCCCTGCAGCTACTGAACCCTGGACAGTATCTCCTAGCTCCTTTAGGAGATTTGTTTGTAGCCTAGTAAAGTGCATCAGATAATTCAGCAATCTGAGTGCAAAAGTGGCTGAGAAGAACGTGCGCTTTCCATATCTGTCCATCGTATGAGACTCCTTGTTTGGCAGATGGACAAAAGAGGATGTCTCTGAAAGTTCCTTTTTGGTGGCTGCCGCCACCACCACAGCATCTACTGGAACACCCTTGGTAAGGAAATCTTTGTCTGATGGTGTAGTAATAAACTTGTTTGGCCTCCAAGCAACAGGTTCCACTGCATCTGAAGACTCCCATGCCTTTTGACTCATTCCAGGAGCTCGAAAGGCGGAGACACCCAAGTGGTGGAAGGGTGAGACCCAAAAGCTTTCAGGTATACAGACTCCTCAGAAGGGTTGATGGCTGGTCTGTTTAAGAATTTCCAGGATGTCTGCAAAGGAGGGCAACCATGGGGACCATTCTGACTCATCAAGGTCTATATCAGAAGTGAATGACTCCTCTGGGGAGTCTAAATGCTTCCTCTTGCAAAGTCTCTTATGAGGGACCCCTTCAGAAGGGTATTCTGAAGAGGTTTCGAAAGAGAGGGGTTCACCCAATGGAGCATCCTAAGGCCTAGGGTCTCCATGTGTCTGTGGATGGTGTGGTGCTGAGACATACGCTGGTGCTTTAGGGGGAAGAATGTCAGGACCCAAGAGTGGAGCTGTCTGTGGAGACAGCACTCTCCTCATCACTTCGAAAGCCCCCCGCCCCAGATCCAAGAAAACCTCCAACTCCGAAGAGCCAGAAGGTATCCCCGGAACCAAGAGGGTTGGCACCTAGGCCAATGTAGAAGCCTGGAACCAAGAGGGTTAGCTCCTAGGCCAATGAAGGAGCGGAGCTCACCCACGCTGAAGCCCAGAGAGGCAAGTTTGGATCTGACAACTGTCCGATCCAACTCTCCTCCCTGGACTTGAATGGACAGCGTCGGCTCCTAGATTCCTCAAGTTCAGATGGAACCGAGGATGTCGGAGCAGATGTCAGGCCCAAAGATCCCAGGATAGGTCTTGGCATCAATGGTTCCAATACAATCGGTTCCAGACATTCCAGCTCTGTGATCCTAGATCGGCTCAGAAGAGGAACTAATTTCAAAGGGGAAGTCTTGGTCGGTTCCGAATCCCTCTGGGTTGGAGCCAAAAGCAGTTTGGACAGCACCGGTGTCCTTAAAAGTCTCCACACCATCCGATCCACGTCATAATCAGAAAGACTCCTGGAGGACCAACAGGAGGGAGCAGGAAATCTGACTGGTTGCAGTAGAGGAGATCTTAAAGTAGGAGAAACAAGCTCCAATTTCAGGGACTAGCTCCGTAATTCAAATTCCATCGGCACAGACACAGATAGAGATGATGAAGGAGATTTTCCAGGCCCAGCAATTGTTGGATCCGGAGATGCCACTTTAGTCAATTTTTTTGCTGACTCGGATTGACCAGAAGAAGGAGATGACCTCATTCCAGACTTGTTGGACTTTGAGGAAGCAGTCGTGGCCGATTTCGAAGTGCCCTGGCCTTCTTCAAAAACTTCAGTGAAGGGGGATTTCAGTAAACCTCTCACTAAAAGTCTTGTTTTTTCTCTCAAGCAACACTCTAGAAGAACTGAAAGAATGACAAATGGTGCAGGATTCTTGTGCTCCAAAACAGTATACACAAATAGTGTGACCATCAGTTATAGACATTTTCTGGCTACACTTTCCGCACTTCTTGAACCCAGAGCCTTTGGTTTCCTTTTGTTCCTTAGACATATTCAGTATACAACAGTCAATCACAAATATAACAAGAATAACAACAAACAACTTAACAGTACAGCGAACAAAAAAACAATGTTATCACTATAACATATATATATATATATATATATATATATAGAGAGAGAGAGAGAGAGAGATATTAAACAACAGGAAGAAACAACCTTAACAATTAAAGCAGAAAAAGGGAAGGGGTGGCATTTCTCTAACTTAAATGAAGTTGCCTAGCAATAAGGGAAAGGGAAGAAACAAAGATGGTCCCCTAATTCAAACGGGCAATGGCAGCCCTCTATTACAAATTAACTGACACTTTAAGATAGAATAGGAAATAATATGAGGCAATAATTCACTTTACAAGACTCTTAAATTTCAACAAGCTTGTATGTTAAGCTAAAATAGCAAAAAGGAAGCCCTCTAACTAAAACAGGCTTGAATTTAAGCCAGGGTAGGGAAGGGAACAAAGACCAAGCATTAAAACGATGACCAGAAGCAAAAAGCACAACAATGAACACTCTAAACTAACTAAAAAACTTAGTGATTAGAGTTTTATTGCATATTTAAACAGGCAAAGGACAAAATATTTTAATAATGAATAAAGAAGTTTCCCACTTAGCCAGAGCCAGTATGGAAGCACCCAATCTGTTTAGTGGCAAACAAGGTCTGGGAGCTTTTCTAGGGCATGATGGGATAGGGATACAGCCACGAGCTAGTGGAAGACCTCAAGCTTTTACACAAGGCCATCCTCTGTTCCGAACCCAACCAATGAAGAATGAAGGTGAGACAGGACAACATCACATTAAATGTCTTCTTAATCAGGAATTGCAAGCAGTGGTTTTATCAAGTGAAGTCTGGTTTATTTATTCCTGACAGTTTTAAGAATTTTAACTGTATCCTGAAATTGTAATAAACTCTTTTAGCACAGACCTGCTGACTTTGAGCTCTTCTATCACTTGCTTCCTTATTCCCCAGTCTTTGCATATTATTCATAAACATGATGCCCCTCCCTCAGTGTCACCTGTGCAGGGAGCATTTCTCTTAAAAGTCAGTCCTAAACACCAGCAGCCCAATCACCTTGTAAAAGGTCAATCGGGGTAGGTGTGTATTACTTCATCAAATGGCCACAGTGTCAAACCCCCCCCCATTAATTACATATACACCAATTCCAAGATTTAACTATAGTGAGGAAAAGGCAAATTTCCTGAACCCTACAGTAACGTGATGTCAGTCAGAACAGTTCAACAAAGGGCATTTCCGATGAAATGCCATTTGACAACGTGGCCATTCGATGAAATAATAGGGACACAGGCCCACTACACTCTCACAGTCTTGACCACATGTGCCAAGAGAGGTTACCGATGCTCATTTAGACAGCATTGCCCTGCACAGCATGATAATCCTCCACTCTATAGCTGGGCTCTGTCACCGGAGTTCTGGTGTGAGACGGGTAAGGGAGATGGAAGGGGGGTTACTACTAACCCACCACAGAACAACCTCTTGAACAGCAACAGAAACAGCAAGAATGTAGCTCTTATATCTAATGCTGAGGACCCTCCATAACTGGTCTATGGCTGTGCTAAATCCCAAGAAGTATCATCATGGTGGAAGTACACAGAAGATCAACCTTGACCAAAGCTGACAGCTGAAACCTGCAGAAATTGCTCCCAATTATTGTCTGACTTCCCGACACATAATTGCATAAGGAAGCTAATGCCTGACTCCCTGATTCACCACTGAACCAATAATGCATAGTGAAGCTGATGCCCGACTCTCTGACTCGGCACCGAGACAATAATGTGTAGTGAAGACTGATGCCTGACTCCCTGACTCGGCACTGAGACAATAATGTGTAGTGAAGCTGATGCCCGACTCCCTGACTCACCACTGAAACAATAATGCGTAGTGAAGCTGATGCCCAACTCCCTGACTCGGCACTGAGACAATAATGCATAGTGAAGCTGATGCCCAACTCTCTGACTCACAACTGAGACAATATTGCTTAGTGAAGTTGAGTATCAAGAAGAGGCTGCAAACTAACATCTGTGAAAGACCTTCTCAAATCAAGCATCTGAAAAAGCTATTTTTTGGTGAAGTGGACTAACCACAGTATTTTCCAATGAATAGTTAGTTAACTGATGGCAAAAAGCAATGCAGATGGCAATCTAAACAGGAAGTATCTGTTTAACAACCACAAGCACTTCCTCTCTGTAAAGGGAAAGAAATGAACCACTGGTCCATCTTCCTAAATCTGTGTACCTTCTAAAGGGAATATGAAATCTGCCTTTGAATGTCAAGCTTGTGAAGCGCTGTCCCCATCTGTCTCCTTAACAATGTCTCCCATCAACAAGAAAAAGAAATGGAAAACAGATCGGTCAAAGAAATCACAAAAATAACCTTTGGAAGACAGCAAAAGTTCATCTTCAGCAACATCCTATCCTGAAAGACTAGATTTTGTTCACTACACGTAAAGGTCTGAGGTCTTTAGGTACCTCACATAGAAGCATTTTCCAAGAAAAAACTCCAACACTGCCAAACTAGCACACAAAAAATGGAGTTGTGCAATTATATCATGAAGTTTAAGACTCAGACAGGATGAGCTCCAAAACAGAGGATGAATACACAGAAACAGCAAACACATGCATCATTCCAATGAAATATGTGGCCCAGGTTGCACATGTGTTTAAGATACTTTGGAATGGTTTCAGACTCTCACTTGGGTGGAAACAGGTGCAGGTCCACACAAATTGAGGACGATTTCCACTTTGAAGAAGAGGCATGCCAAGTAGATGGCATTCTGACAGGCTCAAGCTACCTCTGACATTTTTCCAGTCAAGTTTAATGGAATGAAGGGGGGTGACTGGGTCTTCATCAGATGTTAGGCAAGAAAGTGGAGCGGGTTTCCCAACAGTTTGTGGGGTCATCCTCCTCGTGGGTTTTCCTGTCCCACGAGACATTAACAGCTAAAACCATGACTCTCTGTGCAACATGAGAAGATTAAAATGAGTTTTGGTGTTCTTCCCTGAACTCTGAAATAAGGTGTGGAACCAATTAGAATGATGAATGATAATAGGAACTTTCACTTTTACTGGACACAGCAAAGGTCCTCTATTGCTTCCCCTATTCCCCTACTGAACAAAGCAGAAAAGAGAAAAGGCCACATTCTACTGGGTAAGTAAGCAGGTAAGTTTCCAGAGCCCTTCACATTAGGAACAGGCTTGTCAGGCCCGTGTTCTTAATTTGGAGCTCTAGGAGTAGGTACAGGCCTGCCTCAGGATATCCATCATTAAATTCACTATTGTTAGGACGTGATCAACCAAGACTGGCATGATACTGTGAATGACACTGGCTACAGTGTAGGAGTAGTACAAGCCTGCCTCAGGGTATCCATCATATAATTCACTATTGCTAGGACGTGATCAACCAAGACTGGCATGATACTGTGAATGACACTGGCTACAGTGTAGCAATGTTTTGATGCACAGGGAGCATAGATTTGTGACCCCATGCATGTTAAGTAATGTCCAATAGATTGATTGTTCAGCCAGATGATGGGAGAACTCAAAAGCAGCTGTTTCTCCAAGACGTACAGGGCAGCATCAGCATTGCTCTGAGTTCCAACTTCATGATGAGGAGCCATCTGCCGTGGGGACCTACATTCCCTGCATGACGTGGGAGCCTAGGGCCCTGAGTTCCAACTTCATGATGAGGAGCCATCTGCCATGGGGAACTACATTCCCTGCATGATGTGGGAGCCTAGGGCCCTGAGTTCCAACTTCATGATGAGGAGCCATCTGCCATGGGGAACTACATTCCCTGCATGATGTGGGAGCCTAGGACAGCTCATAAGTAAAGGATCAGTCATCAGCATCTGTGATGTGCTGTACAAAAGGCAGACTCATCAGACAGTTCATGGGAACTGTCCAAAACCTAAGGGCTTAGCAACAACAAGGATCCAGCAGTAATGGCAGCTGTGTGACTGCATAGTGGGTTTGAGCTCACTGACACTTCAGAGTCCCCAACAATATCCTTATTCTCAAACTTAGAAATAGCACTGGCTGTCATCATGCTTAAAAGGCACAGCAGAATGCACATGTGGACTCTGCTCCGTGTCCAAACTGAAGTAGCCAATGTATTGTTCTCTTGGACCTCCTAAAACAACAAGAATGGGCAACACCAAAATGTTTTCAATTGCACCTCTGTGAAGGACTTCTATTGAGTGATGATAAGTGAGGATTTCTTCCAATTTTTTGTGATTCATAGAGAATGCATCTACAAGAGTACCTAGACAAGGCCACCTCCATATAATCCTGGACAGGACAATCAGAAGCCACTCAACCACATACAGGGAAAATCAGGAGACTCTCCTTCAGCCACTACAGCCAATACCTTGATGAAGACTCAGAACAATAAGGAAGGGAGGCTCGCTGTACTGCAAGTGATGTCCACATAAAGCAAACTGGAAGTGTCTTCTGTGCACCCCAAATAATGATGTGCCAAATTCATCCACTGCATCTTCTGACACCATCACAGGAGAAAGGCACAGCATTCTTCAGGCCGATTACTTTCAGCTGAATGAAACAAATATGCTGGTTGATGTTTCTAGGGCCCAGATTTGGAAAGAAATCATGGCAACTCTTTTGAGACTAGGAATAGCTGAGAGCAAAACTTTCATTCCTTCTTCTAAAGCAGGACCAACTCTAAAGCCCCACAGAGCAGTACAGTTCTTGTCTACCTAAACAACACCACTAACAATGAGTTGATCCACCAAGGTCCTTTCTAAGGAAGATACATAAAGTCCAGAGTATCACAGAAAGTGACCAGATCTAGAACTCAGTGATCCATCACAGTGCTTTTTCAAGCCATGGTAAGGTCAGATGGCTGTGCTACCATAGGCAGCCCAATACTAGAGGCAGAACTGCAGTGGAGCTACCAGAAAAGCCACTATCATGTATGATTTTGCTATCATCAGAAAAGACAAAACTTTATAATGCATTGTGGGACTTTTCAGATGCCAAGAAGGCCCCACACACTTGGAGTTGGTTGGGTCAAGCAGAGGAAGGGATTGAAGTGTCAGGAAGAGAAACATGGAGGCCCTCTATGAAGGGGAAGACCTGCAACCAGATCCATGGGAGGATGACTGGGGAGCATATCTACCTAAAAGATTGACATTTAGGATATAGATACAGAGCTCATCCTTTAGGGAAGACAATCTTAGCTACACTTTCCTACAGAGACACAGAAACAAATCTGCAAACTTAACCAAATATCAGCAGCTAAATAAAACACAAGGCATCTCACAGTGGAGGCCACGGACACAGTATCACACAAATCCTTATGAACTATACACTCAAATAGGTTGTTGAGCTTTGCCAGTGCTCTCCTCCCTAAATGGGTGGAGAATTAGGATAGGTGAGATCAACAGTTGAGTACCCTGAGCCCCATTATTAAAATGAAGTAAACCCTCCTGCCTCTTCTTCCCTGGTGGTAAAGTAACAAAATGCTGCAGTATCTGCATCCTACTGATGATGAAAGATATCAAATTTGATTCAGCGATGGGATGTTCACTTAGGGGATCTGTTCATCCGTTCACATGGTAGGTTTTAAGGTTGTCAGCCTTTTTGTGCCCAAACAGGTACAGTCAAGGTGCCATTAGCCTGCTGATTTAGTATCTTTAACTACAGGCTCCAAGGTCAGCACAACACAAAGTCCTTAGGTTTCTGCTCTAGACACACTACCCAGCCCTTCTAGGAGAAAAGGACAGAGGCTTGAAAACAATCTAATCTGTCCCTCACCAGTCTGTGGACATTAACAAAAGTTGGGGGTCATCCCATGGAAATACAGAAGGAAGAGTGGAAGATTATCAGTGTCTGCCTAGAGACAACAGCCTCCAGATCTTCTGAATTATCAAAGAATCCTAAGGATGAAGGAATTCCGTGATCTCCAAAATTAAAAGGCATAAACTCATTCAAGGGTGAGCACAACTTTTCACCTCAAAATGTCTGAATAATTAATGAAGTAAACAAAGGGCTCATGGAAATAAGAAAAGGGGATATATAGATTGATGAAGCAGTAAAAACAGAAGATAATGAGTGTTAAATGTTTATACTCTAAGCAAAACATTATGCCACTGATAGAAATACATCTTGCTATTGTGGCAAACAAGGTATACAGATTACGCTAATAACATACAGAGCCAAATCATTTACAGAAGGGTCAGGATGGCTGACAGAAGAACAGTGAAGGAAGGAATCAGTGCCATGGGTTACAAAGAAGACAGGAATGGACAGAACTATCAACACGGGCACTTTATTCAAAATCCTTCCTCGTGGGGAAGAAACACATAAGAAAATGAAAGATGGTTTATTAGGATGGCAAACAAAGGAGAGGTGCCAGGGTTGAGGGGAATGTAAAATACCAAATATAAACGTCAATGTCATCACAGTGACATCATCTCAAAGCAAGATAATTCTTGCTGTCCCACAAAGGTCAGCCCGAGACCACTACTATTCTAGCTTACATGTAAAACAGCAGTCCTGGACCTTACGCTGTCCATTACGAAGAGAAACAGAATCTCAGATCTGTACAGAGGCAGAATTTTCAATACAAGTCATCACTAATGTAACTACCATCAGCTTAAAATAGATTTGAAACTATCAAAAGAAAGATACATTTCACTACATCAGATGATGTATGAGAATCTCCCTCTTGATGGGTTTTGATGACAGGGTCATCCATTCCACCAATCAGATTTCTGCAAAATTCAGGTAGATCCCACTCTTGGGGATATATGCATGCATAACATCCCATGCAAGATAAATAAATGTGCTTTGTCCCCTTATGCCCACCAATTTTCCCCTAACAGCTAGAAGGATCCTTTCTGTAAATCTAGAAATAACTATGAAGATTTGCATCTACTCGATTAAATAATGCATAAGTTTATACTTGACAAATATCTAATGAACTCAAGTAGAAGCTGGCTAGAGGAAATTTCCACAGACTGGGAGATGTAGGAAGAGTACACATGGCCTATCTGGAGGATTCTTCACCTTTTTAAGCCTAGCCACGCTTTCCAAAAATATCTGCCAGGTTATACTCAGGTTATATATAACTGAGGTATGAGTGATTTAGTATTTACCAGGTATCTCTCTCTAACAACAACATTGATGCCAAACCAAGGGCAAATTGATGATTTCCCATCCATTGATCCAAGCTGTGCTTGAACCAGTGCAGGCAAGAACTCTGCTTCATGTGGACTGGAAGCCTGTTCCAGAGGAGAAATGACACAGAAAGAAAGCAGCTATTGTATCTAATACTAAGGACTCTTCCAGACAGACCCTTGTTTGGGATAAATCTTAAGCAGGAGCCAGCAAGATGGAAAAAGACAGAAGGAAGTCCAAAAGCAGAACTTGAAAAAACACAAACCCTGCAGAACTGTTTTAATAAGGGAGGCTCATCAACCACAGTCATTGTTAAGACAAGAATTCTTGGTGAAAGTTATGTGCAGAAGACTGACTTCTATGTTGCAAATATCTGCAAAAGAAGCATGCAATGGAGCCAAACCTCTAGAGGGCAAGGCTATGAACACAGTGATCAAAAGATAATGTAGCTGGAAATCCATTTGGAAAGTTTTCCTTTGTCTGCTTTGAGCTTTTCCCTTCAAGTAGAGAAGTAGATGGACATGTCCCCTCTATGAAAACTCTCGCATCTGTTTCAGGCAAGCAAGGCAAAGGTAGACATCCATAGTGTGAACTGCTCCACCCCACCCCACCCAAGCTTCTGTATTCACAAAGAAACAGATTTGAATGGAATGTTTGAGATAACTTGGAAAATTTATTTGGGATGAAACATGGACACATGATAAAGGACACCTGATCCTTTTCATAGGTTCATACTAGGCTATCTGCCCTAGGGCATTTATAAGCCTAGCCAGAGTGTGTTTGGCTTTCGCCACCCATTTTAAATTTATTTTGATATGCCCTTTTTCGAGGTTAGTATACTGTGCCTCTGTCTAACAGTGACACAGAAGTGATACCCGGGGTAAACCTATGATCTCCCATCCACTCATCAAGATTCCTCTTGAAGAGAGTCAATGAGGGACTCTGCCTAACCTGGACTGGGATTTTATTCCAGAGTGAAGGGAGCCTCTGGGTTATGAATCTGTCCCTCCAGCATGTCCTATTTATTTCAGTGCTGAGGTTCAAGTCTCTCGAGCGTGTAGCTCGATGGGATTTGGATTTTTCTGAGGTGCAGCATGTCCATTAATTCCGGGTTGGACATGGCTTTATATGTCAGGCACAGATCGCCTCTGAGCAGGCGGTATGCCACTGAGTAGAGCTAGAGTTTCTTTAACCGGGCAGTATATAGCATCTGTTTGAGCCCTTTGATCCTCTTGGTGAGGTACTTTTGGGGTCTTTCCAGTTGCTGCAGGTGTCTGGTAAGTTACATCCCAAAAGGGGCATTGTACTCAATTATGGGCCTGATGAGGGATGAGTAAAGGGATGAGTAAAGAGGCACGATGACCTCCCCTGATCTAGATGTGAATCCCTTCATGATTAGGTGGGCTATATAAAATGTTTTTCTAACCACTTTGGCCACGTGGTTGTCAAATGAGAGATTGCTATCAACTTGGGTCCCCAGGTCCCTAACTACTTCTTCTGTACTTAATGGATTACCACCTATGTGGTAATTTGTGGGCACTTTGTTTTTGCCAAAGGGGATGACTATACACTTTTTGGCATTTAGCTTGAGGCCATGGCTCTGGCACCAGTTGTCTGTTTCTATGAGGCCCTTTTGGAGGATGCTTGTATTGGCTGGAGAGTCGATTATGGCGCCCAGTTTGCAGTCATCTGCGAACTTGGTCAGCCACAGTCCTTCCATGTTGGCCTGTACCTCCGAGAAATATATACCGAACAAGAGAGGTCCCAGGACTGAGCCTTGTGGGACGCCACTTGTAATTGGTTTGGAGTCTGACATGGCTCCAGCAATTCTAACCATGTGGGTTCTGTCCTTGAGCCAGTTTGCAACCCATCTAGTGACATAGGGTTTATATTTAAGCTGGTGAGCTTATCTATAATGCCCGAGTGGGGTATTGTATTGAAGGCTTTTGAGGTCCAGGTAGGCTGTGTGGACCACCTTCCCCTCGTCAATGGCCTTGGTGACTGTTTCAAAGAAATCGACCAGGTTTAAGAGGCAGGATCTGCCCTTAACAAAGCCGAACTGGGTAGGATCCAGTGTCTGTAGGTCCCCAATATCTTTATTTATGAGGTCCATGATGATCCTTTCCATAGCTTTGCAGACCAAGCTAGTCAGGCTTATGGGGCGATAGTTTCCAAGATCCGTTGAGGCACCACCTTTGTGGAGAGGGACCACTGTTACTGTACGCCACTCTTTGGGTACATATCCTGTAGTAAGGCTGAGATTGAACAGTAGTTTTATGTTTGGGTTTAGCTCTTCTTGGAGTTCATGTAGGACGCAGCCCTGGACACCGTCTGGTCCCATTGATGCTGTGGTTTTTGCTTTGGAGAGGGCGGCTCTTACCTGAGCATCTGATATGTCAGGGGGGCAGCACTCTGCTGGGATAGATATTCGCCTTTTGGTGGGAGGGGAGAAGTTTGCGCTGAACCTGTCAGCCAGGATGTTGGCAATGTCTGTGGGTTCGTGTATTTTTGTCATTTTGGACTAATTCTGAGCATATCTGGGAATTCCCACCCAGGTTCCTAACATAACTAAAGAAAGCCTTGTGATTATCCTTAGTGTCCTGTGCAATTTTTCTCGAAGCTGGCCTTAGACGATTTTATGAGTGCCCGTAGTTTTTTGCTAATACTGATCAGAGATGCCTTCCCTTTTTGGGATTTTGCTCTATCATGTAGTAGCTTCCTCCTTCGATTGTATAGTTTGTTTATGGCTGGGGTCCACCAGACAGGACATCTGCCTTTGGAGAATTGGGTCTTGGTTTTATTTGGGATTGCATGATCCATGCATTCCTGAAGGTGTTCATAGAATGCGTTTATAAAGGATTCTGCGGTCTGGGCCGTATTTTCCACAGGCCCGGGGGCTTTGAAGGATTGAAAGACTAATTCTGGTTTCATTCACATAAGAGCCAAGATCGATAAGATCTTACATACAATGATGATGGACACAGTGAATGCATTTTTTCAAGAAAAGAACTTTAATGCCACTGAACTTGCAGGCTGAAATGGTAAACAAACAAGCTTATCAATCAAGAAGTTCAAGTTCCAAGGACAAAAGGGTTTCTACAAAGGTGGAAAGAAAAGCAACGCCCCTTTAAGAAACTGCCTGACCAGCCACTGAAGGGCCAGAATCTTACCCAACAAGGTCATAATGAACAGAAACTGCTGGCACAAGCATCCTTACTATGGAATGCCTATGACATGAATATTAAAATTGCTTTCGGTAGATCCAGATCACCGATCACCTAGCTGACAGTGGCAGAGCAGTGTACTGTTCTACCCAAACTGGGAATTGTTTTAATTTGGAAACATAAATTTGCCAAGTGAAAGCCTTACCAGCAGCTTCAATAACCTACAAGACTCCAAATAACAAATCAATTGGAATCAGGAATTCTAAAGCAGAAACAAAGCCATTACTCCAGCTGTGATGAACATCCTCTGCTAGGATCAGGAGGGCTTCATGTACTGGTAAGGGCTGAGTGCCTGAAATCATGTCTTTTTCAATCACAAATAGGAGCTAAAAATGACTTTTAGAAGTATTCTAAGAACTAAGTCAACACAAGAACAGAGAAAAGAGATTTTGCCAACAGGGATGACTGCAAGTCGGGGTACAGAGAAAAGGCAACATGGGGCTGAAATTTCCTGGAAGAAACTGGCAAAGATGCCGAGGTATTGGGATCAAATAACTAGAGAGGGAAAGATACTAGAATGGGGAGAGGCCAAGAAGACATTTAGACTGCAGAATAGGGACTGCCTTCCCTACCATGGATTGAAATCTAAGTACAGGCAAAGAGAAATGAATAGAGAAATTCTAAGTGAAAGACCTGCTCTAGTAGAGTTTTTAGTTGGCTCTAGAACAGAAGCTGCTGTTAAAAAACGGATAATTTGTAGACATACAAAATATTTCAAGATAACAAGAACTAATCAGACGACGTTAGAAAAGATTGGCAATAACTCCTAAGTATGCAACAAAATCTAGATGGGTTAGAATTTTTGCTTGGAAGTGTTTGTCTAGACAAATGTTGAACGTGTGATGGGAAAAAAATAAGTAACTGAAAACATGTTTTGGGAGTGTAATGAGTTGGCAGACTTGAAAAATTCCCTACAGTGTACTGTGTCAGAAATACAGGGTGAGCAAATGGGTGAAACTCAGGAAATGATTTTTTGAGCTAGCACACAGGGTCTGAACTGTCTGCACATAGTAAGGCCTTGATAAGTTTAATTCTGTTGGCTGCCAAAAAAACAATTACTAGAAAACAGAAATCAAACTCTAAACCAACACTATTTGAAGTAGTGAATAATGTAACAGTGATAAAAAAACTGGAAGTCAGATCTTTAGAAAAAGGAAGAAGCAAATTACATAGAAATAAGTGAACATTGCGGGAACAACACATGCAAAATAATGTTCAGGAAAAGAAGGAGTGAGGTTTAAGGAAAGCCAGGAACTGAGTAATTTATGTAATGTTGGACTGATGACAGTTATAAAACAGAATGTGTGATGCATAATGTATGTATCTGGAAGCATGTTAATATGGTTTGTTTCTTTCATATTAGTGTATGTTTGTGTCTTAAATGATAATTTAATAAAGCTATTAAAAAAATGACTTTTAGAGTTTCTTCTCTGACTTTTGTAATGAGTGGAATCAGCAGGAGTGATGGAAACACAAACGAGAATCTCATATACTAATGAACTGAGAATACAGCTACTTCTCTTTGGTCCTGCTGAAGTACGCAGAAGGCAGTACTACATTATCCTGGGTGGCAAAAAGGGTGAACACTGGATTGCCCCAAATTTGGAACTCTCAGACCAGACACAGCCTCTAAATCTCTATCTGCAAAACAGTAAAAGAGCAGCAGTTCAGAACGTCTTCCGGCTCAATCACATCCTAGGAATCTTAAGCAATGACAGTGACGACCCTCCTTTCAAAAGGGTTATGATCTTCTGTCCTTTGGTTACAACACCACAAAAGATGAACCAGCCATCAGAGGAGAAGAAGGCCCCTTGCTTCCATGTACTTCACAGCCAGAAACATTGCTCTGAGGTCATGAAGGTTAACATGCCATCACCCTCTGCAGACGAGAATCACACAACTTGTGTAGTATGTGCGTTTGTGGTTACCTAATACACAAGTAAAGCTTTTATCATCCTAACCTGCAACAGGTTCAACTGCAGAAAATACTCAATTAAAATGTTGATGGGGAAGGCAAGTATTTCAGGCCGTTTGGACATGATAGCTCTCTATCTAGTGATACTTCAGCCACTGCAATGTCCATTTCCCTGTGCAAGCAAATGGCACCATGAAGACCATGGTCAGCATCAAGCCCAGAAGACTCAGTGGAGTCCGAGCCTGGACGCTACATTGTACAATCACCTAGCTGACCAAATCTATAACCATGTGGTTCATCTCCAAAACAGGAACAAATGACACAGGATAGTGACCAGCACTGTTTCTATGATGCCTATAATCTGATTAAGACTCAGAAGTTCTCCTAGTGTATGGTGACCACCCCCCCTGGAAGGCAGCCAAGGAAGCACCCACTTGAGTGAAATTTCTAGGGAATTCCTGGACAAAGCTACTACAAGCCAGTTATCAAAATAGGAGAACACATGGAGATTGTTCTCCTACAAGGCCGTATTCATAAAAGCACTCATTTTGGTGAAACATCTAGGTCATCTACAAAGACCACACAGCCAACATAACACAGGGGTGAACACTGCAAAACACTTTACTGCCTTCCCCAGTCACACGGAAGGTTTCTTTTATTTTTGTCTTTGATAGACTTGCAAAAGAATGTGGAGGCACTTGAACCATGCAGGACCTCTACAGTGGTCAGGGCCTATTTCTTTTGAAGGAGGTTGCTAACTAGGTCCTGTGTGGCTTGAATGAAGAGTACTTCTCTCTTAAAGTACATATCCAAGATTGGATCTTTAAGGTATGAGAGTCTTGGCCACACCATCCTGTACAGTCAAACAACTGGCCCTGATGTGCTGGCCAAAAGATTTGTACAAACGCAGTTGCAGCAAGCTTTGTGGAAGACCACCCTGGAAGCTTTAGTTACAGCTTTCAGAAAGTGTTCATCAAGCCTGGAATCAGGAAGGTTCTCAAGCCTTTCAAGGTCCTTGTTCATGAGACGGAATGGAAATGGGACAGATGAAATGACAAGATGAAGACCATATGTCCCAACATGATAGAACAAAACACCATCTTACCACACCTGTGCAGAGCTTTGGACTTTCTGTCAATTGGAAGGGTTTGGAGTGCTGTTGTCTCTGGGACTCATGCCAGACTGAAGAGATAATACAGGAATCAGTCTTAGGATGATAAGCAAGGGGGTCTACCTACCCAAATTAGGACTTGCAAAGGGCATCCATCTTATTTGGGGCAAAAGAGGTAGAATAAAGGTGCCCTGCATTAAGAGCATCCTTTGTGAATGGTTCTATGTGGTGGGGGTTGACCAAAGACTCTTTAGGCTTTTTTCTCACATATGCCAACCAGAATCCACTGAGGAGATGGAATGGGGCCTCAAGGATAGTCCATACTGTTCTTCATGAGCCTAAGAGCTTTTCCAAAGGAGCAGTCACCTAGGAAGAAAGGCTAGTAGGATTTGTTATCCTTGTCCATCTCAAGGATGACAGCTCCAGGGTCCTCTGAATCCTCACAGGAGTCTGAGTAAGGGGGAGTGGTGTGCCCCCTATTAGCAGCAGGCATGAGCTCATGCAGAGTTTCACACAAGGTGAACTTGAACTCAGTGCCCCCTGGGTATTGTGGCAATAACAAGCCTGCAACAAAAGTGATGCATGGTGGAGAAACGTCTGGCCATCCCTCCCCCCAACAGCTGGCCTGAGAAGATCTTCACTAAGGGTCTATCCCCACACCTGTAGCTCTAGTTTCTGCCAAATATCATGTGCCTGTGGATCCTGGAGCCCAAAGCCACCTTAACAAAGATGACCTGGCTTGGCTGGAACTAGGAAGGACATGTTCTCAGCAGGCATAAATGAAGCTTTCAGCTCTGGAATCCACTATATGTGGTAAGACAAAGGATGACTTCCCAAGATTCAGCTAGTCAGCCAGAACCACCAATCAAACAAGAACTGCCTAAGTAACATTGGCACTTACACCACAGATGTCCAAGATGAGAACTAAAGGTACATTTCATCCAATTCTTCCATCTTTTGGTAGTGAAGAACTGCTGTACATCTCCTGATTTCTCACTAACAAAGAACTGTCAGTACCTGCAAAGACTGTGGTACAGTTTAATTCCAAAGTATTCTGTGGGAATGCTAGGCTTTGACCATCTTTCTGAGTATCCATCCCTCCTTCCTTCCTTGTGGAGTGTTTCAATCTATGACTGAGGCTGTAAAGCTGGATCCCCACACCGGCTCCCATGTGAGGAGTTTTTAAGTGCCACCATCTTTCTAGTCACAAGGTAGGACAAATGTTTATCCCTTCAGAGACAAAAAAATAGCATAATGAATCTCTTGGCACTTCCTTTAGTATTTTCCACTGTGCTTCATCCTGAGATAATAAAAGCAATGCCTGCACAGACCTTGTCTAGTGTTCTGATGGCCACGCAGGCATTTGTTTGTTTGTATGACACATGCATGCAGGAAAGTTCACCAACAACAGCAGGATGAAAATTTGAACAGTGCAAGCGGCAAGAAAATAAAATAAAAAAATAAGAGGATAACATGGGAGGTGAGTAATCTTATGCAGCAGACATTTGATTTTATGGCATGCATCAGAATGGGAAAACATATTTCTCTAAACATGCATTCATTCTGAACTAGGACAAAGCTGATGTTTGGAAGGGATGAGCTCAATCAAAGACCAGGTAAATAAGCCCTCAGTGTTAGATATAATAAACAAAGACCAGGTAAATAAGCCCTCAGTGTTAGATATAATAATCAAAGACCAAGTAAACAGGCCCTCAGTGTTAGGTATAATAATCAAAGACCAAGTAAATAGGTCCTCAGTGTTAGATATATTAACAAAACACCAAGTAAACAGGCCCTTAGTGTTAGGTATAATAATCAAAGACCAAGAAAACAAGTCCTCAGTGCTAGATATAATATTTCTGGTCTTCAAAAGTAAAAACTTGATAAATGGGGCAAAGCCCCAGGACAATTCTAATGACCTAGCATGAAGGTAATGTAAGAGAAGAAAGGGAGCACATTATAAGTGCCATCACAAAACCAGCAACCCTATGGGGAAACCAGTATACAAGTTAAAAGAAAAAAAACATGAATCACAAAAGCGAGAGGCAGAATAGCAGAAGAAAACACAGCTTTACCCAAACCATCTGGCAGAAGTGCTGCCTAATGGACATAGCTTTGATCACAGCATTAGCCAGTGAGTGGTAGGTTGCCCGGCTAAACACAATTCAGTTGGCAATCCTTTTGAAAAGTATTTGGCCACTGCAATCCCACCTCTCCTTGGAACAAATGTGATAAACAGCTGATCGTCTTCATAAGTTAGGTACCCACTTCAGATAAAAGCTGACATGGCAGTGTATATCCTGGGTGAGAATGGCCGATGACATGGCAGTGTATATCCTGGCTGAGAATGGCCGATGACATGGCAGTGCATATCCTGGGGGAGAATGGCCGATGACATGGCAGTGTATATCCTAGGTGAGAATGGCCGATGACATGGCAGTGTATATCCTGGGGGAGAATGGCCGATGACATGGCAGTGTATATCCTGGGGGAGAATGGCCGATGACAATGTCTGGGCAACTGAGGTCCTGTATCACACCTCAAAAAATCAGTTCCTTTGTTACATCAATTTGCCCACTCAGTATTTCTGTCAGAGTAGACTGCAGAGAACTTTAAAGTCTGCCAAGTCATTACACTCCCAAAATATATATTCCCAATTTCTTTCTATCCCATCATCCTTCCAACATTTGTAATCTACCTGAGTAAACATTCTTTGGAGTCTGCTTGGGTTATAAAATGCCTTTGAAAACACTTCCAAGCAAAAATCCTAGACTTCTAGACTTTGTTGCTTATTTGGAAGCCACACATGTCCTGCCACTGTTTCCTTGTGAATTGCTTATCCGATCTCTCTTCTCTGACCTTCTCTAATTGACACCCAATTAATTATCCCTTTTTTAACAGTTGCTTCTGTTCTAGATTCTACAAAAACTCTACCAGTCCAGGTCTTTTACTTAGGATCCCAATATTACTTTTTCTTTGCCTATACTCTATAAGTCCTTGATAGGAAAGGCAATATCCAGCCTGCAGTCCAGATGTACTACTGGCCTCTTCCCGTGCCATTACCCTTCCCCCTCTTTTTGTGCTGTGGTCTTAAAAAAGCTGGTAGAATTAGTTGTCTGGGCTGCCTTGTCACATTCAAGCTAACAGCAGCTGAAAGGCAAATGGTCACATACCTTTTGTCTGACTGTAGCTTAACGGAGGTACTGAATTTGTTGCATTAAGTTCAGTGATTAGCCACATTTAATATGAAAAAAATGTCTTCAGATGAAAAACAAATGCAGAAAAACTGTTTTCTTTTTCGGCTGAAAACATTTTCTCACATTTAAATTTCTTGCAGTCTCACAGCTTTAGGTAACTGCAATCCAGCTTGCTGGCAGTCAGGAATGTCGCACTCAATTATGTGACTGCTGGTACGTATTAATGAGTTAAAACAGCAAATATATATATATATATATATATATATATATATAGAGGGAGAGAGAGAGAGACAACAATAGCATAACATACTAACAATCAGAATATTCTTCATGCCAGCAAATGATTATCCAGAATGATCTTAAATCCAACATCTCTTCTAGAAACTATCTGTTCAGCTAACAACCTCAGTAACTTTGGAGATCCCAACTAGAAGACCAGGGGACGGGGGTGGATTTAGGGATTATAAAACACAACTAGGTCTTGAGGTGGAGCTAATTTTTGCCCCAGCCTTGAGTGGCATCTTTAGATGGATTGACAAGAGTTTACTGTATCAAAGGACTTGAGTCTCTACAACTCACCTTTCCTGGCTACCAAATAGTCTTTCTTTCTTGAACTTTGCTATGAGGTATGGGATCAGCAAGCATGGTGGGAAAGTTTATCTTCCATGATGACAGAAGAACACATCCACTGCCACACCCCCTTGCCCTATACCTCTCAACTGCACAGATTTTTGCAGAATGTTCAGATTTTTGCCTCATAATTTTTGGTGCATTCCTCCTAAAAATCTGTACCTTTCTGGCAAATAGCTGAGGATCGAAGTCATTAAATAATGACAAATATTTGAGTTAAAGACTCCACATCCTTCAGAAAATTCATGCTAATGCAAAACCTATTATTCTATTAATTAAGTTTGTAAGAGCGATATGTAAAATTTGTCCCTATTTGTCCCCCCATCATTTTAGGCTTTGTCCACATTTTTTGCTCTAAGAAGCTGAGAGGTATGCAGGCTTGCCCTAATGCACTAAGCAGAACAAGGAAATGACCACTTTCTCCAAAGTGGTGAATAGGTCAGTCCCGGGACTGCTGCAACCTTTTGGAAAGTTCATCCAAGAAATGGCCTCTGAATCCACATCTCTAGTACAGGACAAGGCTCAAGAAGTAACCTCCGAATCCACATCTCTAGGACAGGACAAGGCTCAAGAAGTAGCCTCCAAATCCACATCTCTAGGACAGGACAAGGCTCAAGAAGCAGCCTCTGAATTCACATCTCTAGGACAGGACAAGGCTCAAGAAGTAGCCTCTGAATCCACATCTCTAGGACAGAACAAGCCTCAAGAAGCAGCCTCTGAATCCACATCTCTAGGACAGGACAAGGCTCAAGAAGTAGCCTCTGAATCCACATCTCTAGGACAGGACAAGGCTCAAGAAGTAGCCTCTGAATCCACATCTCTAGGACAGGACAGGACAAGGCTCATGAAGTAGCCTCTGAATCCAAATCTCTAGGACAGGACAAGGCTCAAGAAGTAGCCTCTGAATCCACATCTCTAGGACAGGACAAGGCTCAAGAAGTAGCCTCTGAATGCACATCTCTAGGACAGGACAAGGCTCAAGAAGTAGCCTCTGAATCCACATCTCTAGGACAGGACAAGGCTCAAAAAGTAGCCTCTGAATCCACATCTCTAGGACAGGACAAGGCTCAAGAAGTAGCCTCTGAATCCACATCTCTAGGACAGGACAAGGCTCAAGAAGCAGCTCAGCAGCTCAGTGAATCCACCACCTTGTTCACTTCACGTGCATGTGACCTACTGAGAAACAGACTCCCCTGTTTACAGTCCACTGCCAGTCAATCACTGCCTCACTGCACAAGGGATAAACCTTTACCCATGTTGCTTGTTTAAGCACCACACAATAAACTAGATGCCCAACTGAACAAGGAAGGGCTCCAAAATAAGGTTTGTCTGCAAGGCCTTCAGAGTCAGGAAGACTGGTTGATGCTTCAAATGGTTGACGTGGAGACCTCCCACAATAGTACAAGGACTTTTAAATGTGGAATGTGTGCCCAATGTCAGCACATACCTAATTCAGACAACCTCCATATCGCTAGAAGAGATACGTATATTCACAGTAACAAATACTAACTGTAATTGCAAAGTGTTAATATTTTTGGCAATGTGAACTACCTGCTGTGGCTTTTAGTAGGAAAAATGGAGGATGCTCAAGAGAAGAATTTATGAACATCTTTAGGATGTTAAAAGAAATGAAAAAAAATGCCCTGTTTAAAGACACTTTGACATGTAACAGGACGGCATTTAAATTTTGATGTATTACAGGAGGTTCCTCAGGAACCCTGAGGGGGCCCATGGGAGACCAAAATTAGAATATAGGGAGATCTATTGGCAATTGTTATTAGATGCAAATAGACCTCCAGGCCTCAATGAATACATTTCTTTGGTGCTAGTGTTAAAACTAAGGGCAACTAGGTTATAATGTTTTCAGTCCTACAGTTTTTCATCACAAGAAATGCTGTTTTTTTATGTTCTTTTGATTTTTAACCCAAGGATGAAGTGCTGAATGCAGTTGTTTGCCTTTGGGTTATGTTTCCTTTTTGCATTCTTGGTTCTATTGCCTTAAATACTATATTCTAAGTACGTTTTATTAAACATAATACTTATTTCATTTTAATTAAAAAAACAACTTCTTTACAATAAGGTTTTTAACTATTTACATTTTTTATTCACAAGACATTTTTTAATATAGGATGTTTATACGTGGTTACATAGTATTTCTATCCTTTGTCTTCATTTTATTTTATTTTAATGCATATAAGTTTTATTACGTGCACTTCAATTTATGCTATGGTTCTATGAGAAATGGAAAGGGTGCTACAATAGTCTTTATTCTAGTGCTTGTAGTGTATAAATTGCCATGTTTTTATTAGGTTTTTAATGGTTGTTCTTTAAGGGAATTAATCAATTTATTGAGGATGTGATGTCACAGGCTAACATTTAATTAAATGGGGAAGACGATGATTCTGCATCTGATGAAGTCCGTATTATAGGAAGAAAACACTTTCTTTGTTGCAGCATTAATGGTTTGTTGTTTTTTTTTTTTTTTCAATAAATTTCTGTGTGCATTTCACTGGCTCCTCTATTGTGCAAATTTTACTTGTTTGTTTTGGAGGACCACATCCTTTTCTACTGTGTGAGAGCTAAAGAGAGTTTCCCATTCCAGAAGCAAAGAATCCACCATTAGGATCTACAGTGGGATTCACTGCAGGACAGCTAGGCTCATTGAAAGGTTGTTAGGGATGTCCACAACTCCAAGGTCTGGTGGCAAGGGTCTGCCACCAGGAGAAAATTCATAACTCAACAGTAGCTCTGCCGTCACTGGCATAATCCCTGCAACACCTGCATTCTCAGGTATGCAAATGCACCATGAAGATAAGGCCTCCTGGAAGACCCAGAAAATGATGCAGTGTCTAAGCCTAGACCCTGCCCTGAATCTCCACTTGGGTTGCCATAGGTTGACCTCCTGGACCCCCTCCAAGGGTAGGAACAATTAGTAATGGATACGGTCTAACTTGATGCCTATGAAGGATATTCTCTGGGCAGGATTCACAGAGGGCTTCTACTCCATGGTCACCCCCTCAGAACTGCTCCCTCTGAAGCACTCACTACAAGGATACTTCCAGGAACCACTCATTCATTTCATGAAATGGGTACAGATCCCTCTGCAGGAAGACATCAGCCACCACTGGCTAGTAATCAATGCAGAGGATCAAGACCATGAGCCATTAACAAATGGCTTCCTGTGATCCTGGGTTTGATTCACACTGCCTCCAAATACCTACTGTGTGACCTTAAGCAAGTCATTTAACCAGACAATGCTCAAGGCAATTGGGAAATTAGGCTAGGCTCTCAATGGTCTCCTAGAAAACATGCTTAATAACTACCTATGACCCTATGAACCACAGCCAGCACTTTGCTAAATACTTTGAGTGATGAGGAAAGCACAAACAGTAACACCTTATAATAGACCTGATGCCCACCCAAAGTAACATGGAGGACTTTCCTGTCTGTACTCAAATGCTGACATATGTCTAGTGACATCATTCAGGCTACCTCCATGAAAATGGGATGAGACACTAAAGATTCACTATCCAAAATAGTGTGTACCTGATGTTCTGGAATGCAGCAGAAACTGCCTTTTGGGTAAGGAAGTCATATGAGAAAAACTCTGACTCTGTTTCAAGTAATGGACAGTCAAAACAGCACCTTTCAGCACTGCAGTCTAGGTCTTTCCCAAGACCTTCATTGAACTGAGGGTTCAGTATGGAGGAGGATCACAGAGCTCCAAGATGGTCCTTTGTGATGTTTCTCAACCTAAGCAGGCTTTGCTAATAAGAGAAAGAGAAGAAAACAGCTGGAGGGGGATCAGAAAGCCCCCCCCCATGATGAGTTCCTGATTCTTCTTCAGGAGGGATTCAACCAGGTCTCGAGAGACCTAACCAAAGAGCACATCCTTCTTAAAGTAGGCATCCAGAATGCATTTCTGAGTTCCTCCTTGAAGGGGGAAAACTTCAGCAATACCCCATCCTGAATGGGTACATACCTAAACCAGTGGCCATAGCCACATCTGAGTAGTGAAAATTTCATCTGACTAAGTGACAACCCATCTTAGCACCCAATGACAGAGTCTCAACGAGGTTCGCAATAAGCTTAGACTGAGAGAGTTTCTCAAGCTTTTGCAGTGCCCGAGCCACCAATCTAAACTACAAAATGGACATGTGAGAATAGCTGAGAGCACTGAGTCTCAATATGACAGAAAAGAACACTCCCATTGCAGAAGTGTTCAAAGTTTTGGCTTCTTGTCAGGTAACATGCTGGCAGACTGCTGTGCCCTATGGGACCTATGCTAATCCGAAGCAATCACACAGGACGCAGCTGAATGATTCTTGGTTAAGGACTCACTCAGGAGTCTGCCCTTCCTGAAGGCAACAGAAGCAGAGTTGGGGTACCTCCCAGCTTCCAAAATATTATCCTAAATGAATGGCGCCATGAAAGATATGATGCAGGGTTCCTTAGGCTTCTACCCCAAATGCACAGGCACGCCATTTCCTGAGGAGGAGAAGAAGAAGAGAAGAGAAGACAGGGCAGTAAGGCCAGCCAGTGCCGGACCTCAAGTACCCCCAATAGAGAGGATGTCCACAAGAGAGGTGCAAGTGGAAAAGGATTTGTTGTACTGTCTGTCTCAAAGAAAAGGGGCTCCAGGCTTCCTGACTCCTCAAATAAGCTTGACAGGGAAGCCATTTGTTGCTACATAACAATTGTAACTGCAGATTAATGCACAAAAATGTAGAAAGGCATGTGTGTGACTGACATGTGCTGAATAGGGGATGACATGGACCTGCAACTTAGTGAAGGTTCGCTGTAAGCATAGCATGGGAGAAAGAGGCATGCACAGTGCTCATCACTGGCAACAGGCTGCATTAATGTACTTACCTTACCGACACAAGGTGCAGGGTTTGATTCTCACATGGAATTATTGGCTAGGCTTAAAATGGCCCACAAGGGCAGTTAGTCTAATACTAACTTACAAACCTATTTCCTAAGAATCTAACTCCATTTAAGTTCCAGACATCAATCATCAATGTGATATCAAGGTCTTGAGCTAAAAGTCAGAGCAGGATGGCATGGCAACACCCTTGCCAACCAAAACTAGGTCTGGGGGAATGTCTTAGGACAAAAGACCAACTTTCCATAATCAAAGGACCTACTGAGCCACGAAGGACTGGGCTGGTGGACCTCAAGATCAAGCCAATCAAACAAAGGTTAGATGGCACCAGCCCCTCAAGCAGCATCACGAAAAGTGGAAACTCAGGGGAGAAACTTCTGAAGTCCGGACTCCCAATGCTATGGCTCAATAACAAGCTCAGTAACTGGAATTTACAAGGCCATTTTAGAAACAGACTCTTCTGCAGGATGACATGTCCACACTCCAGTTTGTGTAACTGTGGCAATGCTGTAACCTATGCATCGGGGAAAGTAATGGACTGTCCTACCAGTCACTGCTTGAAAAGTTATTGAATGCCAACATCTTTCTGGCAACTAGATAAGGTAAAAGTTTCCTTCTCCTGTGTTATCAGTGCCCAGGACTGAATCTCAAGTAGTTCTGATGATGCTTCACTCTGTGCTTTTCCATGAGAGACTGCAGGCAATGAAGGTGTGTGGGTCCTGCTAGATAAATCTCCTGTGTTATCCGTGCCAGGACTGAACCTCAAGTAGTTCTGATGATGCTTCACTCTGTGCTTTTCCATGAGAGACTGCAGGCAATGAAGGTGTGTGGGTCCTGCTAGATAATAGCCACAAGAGCAAGCCATGCAACAGTAGGGACTTTACTGATGACAGCCAAGACTGACATCCACTCCATGCAAGTGGCAAAAAATACTGGCAACACCTCAGTGCAGACACACTTAGCAGTCAGAACATTATGCCAAGTTTGCAATGGCAAAGAAATGTACACTCCACCCCTAAGTGTTAGATCTTGTGAAAAACTGTATATTTCAGACTAAAAAAAAGGATGATTATAACTATAGGTTTCATCAAAGTGGTGCGTGATGTTGCAAATAAATAAAAAACGTGTGATTAAATAAATAAAAGGATAGTAACCAGTACAGAGTTATGAAAGGATGTTCTACATTAACAAGTTTATTTTAACATCTGTAGTGTGGTCTATGAATAACTGGATTGAGGAAAATATTGCTGGTAAAATATTTGGATATAAACAACGCCGTTGACAATCTTTCCATACAAATACACTCAGAGGTTCATAGGTAAATACTAGGCAATCAGTCTGCAGACTATTTTATGCCTAGCTAATAATTTGACAATGACCAAAGGAGAGAATCAAACCCCATATCATATGTTTGTAAACTAAATGCCTTAATGACTATGTCAACCCCAACCACTATGCCAGCTCAACCAATAAATGTTACTCCATGTGTAACTAAATGGATTTCTATTTGGTTAAGCACACAAGGACAAAGGGTAGTCATTTGTGATGTTAATTCAACATGGATGAGAATATCAGCTGCAGTCCCTCAGGGCTTAGTCTTGGGTCCTGTCATAGTTGATATAGTATTGCCGGATCTCCCAAAACTCACTGACTCCTAGTAGGTATAACATGCAGGTGACTGCAGAATTACAGCCGTCATAGATAATGATGTTATAAATAAGTACAGCTGTCACAGATAATGATGTCATAAATAAGTTATACAACTATTTAAAAAAATAACAGCTTGGGCAACTAAATCTGTTTTTATGTTTTAATGTAAATAAAAGGTGATGCTAAACAGAAAGCAGATAACAGAAATTGAATAGTCAATTAGAAATGGTTAGACATATTACAGATATTAGAATACAGGTAGATAGGAAATTAAAATTTAAGACACACACAGCAAACATTTAAAAAAAAATTATGACACACCTAGCAAACATCAGGACAATGGTCCAAACAGAGATGGGACTAATATTTAAATTAACATCATCTAGAGATTCAGTAGTGCTATACACTCTGTGTAAATCCTCAGTCATACAAATTATTGAATACAAACTTCAATGGTCCCTAAAAAATGCTTGGGAGCAGCATTCCCAACCCCTGGAAATCCTACTGGCTCTCCTTCCCATGCATGAAGAAGGACCTCCTTACGGCAGAAGAACACCATACAGCAGAACACAGGGGCAATCTTTTACACCATACAGCAGAACCCAGGGGCAATTTTTTACACCATACAGCAGAACCCAGGGGCAATCTTTTACACCATACAGCAGAACCTAGGGCAATCTTTTACACCATACAGCAGAACCTAGGGGCAATCTTTTACACCGTACAGCAGAACCTAGGGGCAATCTTTTACACAGTACAGCAGAACCTAGGGGCAATCTTTTACACCATACAGCAGAACCTAGGGGCAATCCTTTACACCATACAGCAGAACCTAGGGGCAATCCTTTACACCATACAGCAGAACCTAGGGGCAATCTTTTACACCATACAGCAGAACCTAGGGGCAATCTTTTACACCATACAGTAGAACCTAGGGGCAATCTTTTACACCATACAGCAGAACCTAGGGGCAATCTTTTACTCCATACAGCAGAACCTAGGGGCAATCTTTTACACCATACAGCAGAAACTAGGGGCAATCTTTTACACTGTACAGCAGAACCTAGGGGCAATCTTTTACACCATACAGCAGAACCTAGGGGCAATCTTTTACACCGTACAGCAGAACCTAGGGGCAGTCTTTTACACCGTACAGCAGAACCTAGGGGCAATCTTTTACACCATACAGCAGAACCTAGGGGCAATCTTTTACACCATACAGCAGAACCTAGGGGCAATCTTTTACACCATACAGCAGAACCTAGGGGCAATCTTTTACACCATACAACAGAACCCAGGGGCAATCTTTTACACCATACAGCAGAACCTAGGGGCAATCTTTTACACCATACAGCAGAACCCAGGGGCAATCTTTTCTTTACCAGAAACAGGTAAGACCATCAATTACACACAGCTTAGAATCTGCTTGGTGGGGGGGCCCACTTAGGTTCCCCCTGAAAATGCAGGGCATCTGGACTCCTCAGCAGAGAAATTTATAAATCAGAAAGTGCTACTATCAGTCTACCTGGCTATAAAAGCTTTTCAGCAGAACATATGCCCAGGGACCCTGCAGATCTAGACAGACAACACCACAATGATGCAGTACATAATCAAGGGGGGACACTGTCTTACCCTCTGTGCAGCCTTTCAAATGAAGATTTGGATGCTGGCTCAAGAAATAGGGCTAATCCTCACAGCTTCTTATATAAATATCCTAGCAGATTCCTTAAGCAGGGATACCCTAGACTCCTATGAATGGATGCTGAAGAGGGAAGTCTTCCTGCCTCTCACCTCAACAAACAACTACAGAAGTTGTGCTCCAGAACTCAACAGAGGAAGAGACTTGGAAAATGGATACTTTCTTTTTCACATGGACAAACTAGTTCCTATATGTATTGCTGCCCTTGCCTCTGATCCCCAGTGTACTGACAAATGTCAGGGTGGACAGACCCAGCATGATTCTAGTGGCCCCCTTCGGGCCAAAGCACACTGGTTCGCCTTCCACTTGATCCTCAGTGAGGGGAGAGCCTGCACTCTACTGCTAGAAGTAGATCTATTCAGCTAAGCCAAAGGATCTGTTTTCCATCCTCACTTGGCAATCCTCAGGTTAAGAGCCCGAAGCATTGGTTTTTGACACCAAGAAATACCTCCTATCCCAAGGACATGCTTTCCATTCTAAGGGTAGCACCAGAAAATCATACCTGGCAAAATGGAAAACATTTTTACCTGTTTCACAGCAAGAACACTAATCCTTCTCAGGCAGACATAACTCACTCTTGCAGTACCTGTCAGGCCTGTTTAGACTAGAAATTTCCTGTTCTAGCATTAAGGTACATGCATCTTGGGACTTCCAAAATGGCTGCACATTGAGTAACAGCTAAATTCTAGCTCTCCCAGTGTATAAATAGAAACTTAGCAGAGAAAGCCAGTGGACCTAGATTTCTGGGTAAATTTCAGTAACTGACTAGTAAGTACATTGCCCTGATGCCAGAAAAACAAAATACAGCAGACCTGAAGGAAAATCAGCTACAAAAGGTGATGAATAAACACTGACTAGGAGGAACACTGCGGCTGTTCAGCAAAAAGCAGTGCACGCTCCAGACATGTTTCCAGTAACCTATAGAAAAGTATAAGGCAACTGCACACAGACCTGACTAAAATAAATGAAACACTGATGGAGTATATCAATTCAAGCAATAAAAGGCTGGAAAAAAGGAAGAAGTTTTAAACAGATATTCATAAAAGGTGATAAAACTGTAAAGCTCAGAGGTTGAAATGAAGAAAAGACTGGCTGAATATGAGACTGCACAAGAAGAAATGTTTCAAAAACAAGAGAATTAGAGTACAGAGCTCATAGGGAAAACCTGAGATCGTCTGCTGTACCCGAGAACCTGGAAGGAGCAGACTATTAATTTTATGAACACACAAATAAGCACCTGGACTGGTATTCCACAACAGGAATTGTTAACTGAAAGGGCACATGGTGTGCATGTTCCAAACCTCGCTATAAGAAAACAACCTAGACTTTCCATACTAATGAAAAAACACAATCCAAGTCCACTGTCTGACAAAAGTTTAATGACTCAGAATATAGACAGCATAAGTAGCAAAATAAGAAGTTATGTACCTACCATAACGTTCCATGTTAGTTGTCTTCTTCTCGCCTTCTTTCTTGCTGGATGGGTTCGGAGCCGATCCTCGGCTCCGACTCGGCCAATACCAAAGCTCGAGAGCTAATTCCACCGGCTCGAGGCTCCCCTATATCCCACAATGCTAGGCGGTAACTACTCAGATCTCGTTTGATAGCTATACCAAGCAATCCTAGTCTCCATAGAATGGAGTAGGGAAACCCACCTCAAAACAATCTGCGTAAAAGAAAAGCAGACCTCAGTAAGGATAGAAGAGGTGGAAGAACATGTGGGAATGACAACTTTCAGAAGAAATACACAAAATGAATTCCAGTCGGTCTGTCTAGGCTTGGGGGAAGGAGGGTGGGACGCAAGAAAGAAGGCGAGAAGAAGACAACTAACATGGAATGTTATGGTAGGTACATAACTTCTTAATGTTAAGTTGTCAATCTCGCCTTCATTCTTGCTGGATGGGACCGCGTCCCTAGCACCTTATCCCGGGTGGCCTATCGGAACAGACTCCTGAGAACAGTGGAACCAAAATTGGCACGGCTTCTGGAAACCATGTCCAATTTGTAATGTGAAATGAATGTATGAGGAGTAGCCCAGGTGGCTGCTGCACAAATTGAATCTATTGGCAGCCTATCCTGAAAAGCTACGGATGTAGCTAATGCCCTAGTTGAATGAGCTCTAGGTCTTGACGGTAGTTTTTGACGTCTGATCTCATAGATGAAGGTAATTGTAGAGGTGAGCCATCTAGAGAGGGATACTTTAGTAACTGGAAGGCCCAATTTCCCTTCCGCATATGACAGAAACAATTGATCAGATTTCCTGAATTGTTTAGTCCTGTCTAAGTAATATCTAAGTTGGCGATGAACATCCAAAAAATGTAGCTTTTGTTCCGACCTGTTTGAATAGTTAGGGAAAAAGACGGGGAGATCAATAATTTGGTTTAGGTTTATTTGAGAAGAAATTTTAGGCAAAAAGGATGGATTAGTATGGAGGGATACCCTGTCTTTGTGAAAAACTAAGTAAGGAGGACGACTGCACAGAGCATGGAGTTCGGATACCCTTCGCTGAAGTTATAGCTACCAGAAAAAGTGTCTTCCAAGAAAGCAACTTCAGAGAACATGAAGCCGGCGCGAAGGGGGGAAGAATTAAAGATGCCAGAACCAAGTTCAAATCCCATTGAGGCAGGGGATCTTTGATTGGAGGTTTGAGAAGAAATACACCCCTTAAAAAGGCTTTACAGAGTTTGTGAGCCATGATGCTAGACTCTGAAACACCAACATGAAAATTTGATATGGCAGCTAATTGAACTCTAATGGTTGATGCAGAAGATCCTAAATGAAAGAGTTCTGCTAGAAAGTCTAAAATAGACTGGATAGGTGCAGTAAAGGGATCTATGTTTTTTGATGTTGCCCAAAAGGAAAAGCGTTTCCATTTGCTACTATAAATCTTCCGGGTAGAAGATTTATGAGAGGCTATCAAGATATCTTGGACCGAGCGAGATATTGAGGGAAGCCTGGCTAAGGTTGGAATCGGAGAAACCACGCTGTGAGGTTTAGAGAGGGCAGAGATTGGTGCAGCTGACCTGATTGGTGGGTTATCAGATCTGGTACTGGGTCCAGATGCCAAGGCTGCTCCAAAAGGTAACGATGAAGAAAGGGAAACCATATCTGTCGAGGCCAGTAAGGGGCAATGAGGATCATTATCACTCTCAAGGCGATGGCTTTCTGAATTAGTTGAGATATCAGTGGGAAGGGGGGAAAGGCATATAGAAGTCCCCGGGGCCAATCGTGGACTAGAGCGTCTCTGGTGGGATGGCCTGGTAGCGGAAGAGAGTGAAGAAGTCGTGACACTTGCTGTTTTGGGGAGTAGCAAAAAGATCGCAGCAAGGCTGGCCCCATCTTAGGAATACTTCTTCTAGAACTGATTTCTTTAGAGACCACTCGTGGGGCATGAGAATTGCTCTGCTCAATTTGTCTGCAATAACGTTGGATTTCCCGGGAATGTGCATTGCTATCAGAAAACGCTGAGAAGAGATCACCCATTGCCAAAGTCTGAGTGCCTCTCAACATAAAGGGTATGATCTGGTTCTGCCTTGTTTGTTGATGTACCACACTACGGACATGTTGTCCGTTTGAATTGCAATAGTCCCAGTGGGAAGAGAGTCGTGAAGGGCTTGCAACGCTAAAAGCACTGCTCTCATCTCTAAGACGTTTATGTGCAAGTGGCACTCGAAAGATTGCCACGTGCCCTGGACTGTCCTGCCCTGATAATGCCCCCCCCCACCCAATCAGGGAGGCGTCTGTTGTCAACATGGCGACTGGGGGGGGGAGAGTGAAGGGTCTTCCTTGGAGAAGTTGAGGTGATGTGATCCACCAAGACAGTTGATTCTTGCATGATTGAGTTATCAATATGGTATGGGACATCGGGAGCTGTTGAAAGGACCATTGAGTAAACAGCATCCATTGGAGGATCCTCATGTGAAAGCGAGCTAAGGGGAGAAGGGGAATAGCTGCTGCCATGAGTCCTAGTACCTTCAAAACCAGTCTGGCTTTGACTTTGTTGCATTGTAAGAGAAGGGAAACTTGGTTCCGAATGTCTGACACCCTCTGCTCTGTGAGTCTGGCTGAAAGATTGAGTGTGTCTAAGGTGGTGCCTATAAAGATAATAGATTGACAAGGCGACAAGGCAGATTTTTCGAAATTTATCGAAATGCCTAGAGCTTGACAAGATTGGATGGTGAAGTCCCTGGATAGAAGAAGCTGATGTCTGGTGGTGGTGGTAAGGAGCCAGTTGTCCAAATATGGAAACACCTGGAATCCTTGACGTCTCAAGTGAGCCGCGACCACTGCCATGCATTTGGTGAACACACAGGGGGCTGTAGTGAGACCAAAGGGCAGGGCCCTGAACTGGTAGTGACTGGCTCCCAGCCTGAAGCGGAGATATCTCCTGGAGCGTCTGTTCATTTTGATGTGGTAGTACGCGTCCTGAAGATCTATCGAGCACATCCAATTGTCCTGACCCAAGAAGGGTAGAATGGACTGTAGCGTCACCATCCGAATTTTGTTTTCCTGACAAACTTGTTTAAGTAGCTGAGATCCAGTATGGGTCTCCAGTCCCCTGTTTTCTTTGGTACCAAAAGAATTTGGAGTAGATTCGGATCCTTGCTGGTCTGCGGGACTGATTGGATAGCTCTTTTTGATAGCAGCTTTGAAATTTCTAATGCTGCTTGTTCCCTTAGACCGGGTGGAACATCTGGAAGGGATCTTTTGGGTTGGGTTGGGATGTAAATAAAGGGAATTTTGTAACCCTCGGATATGATCGACTGTACCCATTTGTCTTGAGTAAGGGAAAGCCAGGCTTTTGGGTACAGTGATAACCTTCCCCCGACTGCCTCTGAAGGTGGACAGCCGGGCAGCCCCTCAGGGATGCTGAAAGGGTTTATCAGAGAACATTTCTCTGCTACCCTGGTTTTGCGGACCTCCTCTGCCTCTAGGGCGTCTATTATTATTCCCCCCTCTGCCTCTAGAGGGGAATCGGCCTTGTGCGTCAGATGAGACTCCCTGGGATTGTTTGCAGAACCACATCTTTCCTCCCCTTTGACCTTTGGGATAGCATCTAGAAGGGGTAGAAAAACGGACTCCTACAGCAGAGAGAGTCTTACCTTCTACCTCGCACCTGGTCAATGTATCCTTCACCTGTGGACCAAACAAGGATGATCCATCAAAGGGAGAATTGGTGAAGGACGCCTTGAAAGGGTCCGCAAAGTTGCATAGCCGCATCCAGGCGTGGCGTCGAAGGCAACACCTGTGCCTGCGGCTCTACTCGCCCCATCTGCTGCATATGAGACCAGCCGCATGGAGGAGTTAACGATGGAATTCAGGGTTGCCAACTGGGAGTTCATTGTGTCTTTGAACCCCTCAGCTGTAGGATCCTTTATCAGTTCACCCATATCCTTGAGTAAATCTCTCTGGAGATGAGTGAAGTGGCATAAATAGTTCAGCGACCGCATTGAAAAGGTCGCTGATGAGAACATCTGCTTGCCGTACCTGTCCATGGTCCTAGATTCCTTATTAGGAGGATGGACAGGAACCGAAGGATCAGCTAACTCCTTCTTTGTGGCCGCAGCCACCACCATGGCATCAACAGGGACACCTTTGGATAAAAAATCTTTGTCTCTGGGGGCAGTAATAAATTTGGATGGTCTCCTCGGGGTGGGTTCCACTGAGTCAGGAGCCGTCCAAGCCTTCCTTGCCACCACTTCCATAAGGGGGTCAAAGGGAGGGGACACCCAGGAGGTAGAAGGGCGAGAGCCAAACGCCTCAAGATACACTGACTCATTCTCCGAAGGGTTAAGAGCTGGCCAGTTCCCCCTCTGTTTCAGGATGTCAAGGATGTCAGCAAAGGAGACATCCTCAGAGGGGGATCGAGGGGAACCTTCGGATTCCTCCAAGTCAGTGTCAGAGGTGATGGACTCAGGGGAGTCAATGTGCTTCCTCTTGCACTGCCTCTTCCTTGGGGGATCTCCTGCAGGGTCAGGAGAGGCCTCGGAAGAGGAGGAAATTCCCAATGGGGAAACTTGAGGAGTTGGCTCTCTGCGGTCTGAGACAAGGGGGTGAGTAGAAATCACCGCAGGCACTGTAGATGGAGGGGCTGAAGGAGCTGACTGTGGGGCAGAACCTGGTTCTAGCACGCTCCGCATGACCTCGAAGGCACCCCTGTCAGGCAAGGCCCGAGGCCCCCGCTCCGAAGAGACAAGGACCTCCCCCGGCACTGACAGGGACGGCTCCGAAGCCGATGTCGGAGCCGAACTCACCAACGCCAAAGCCCCGAGAGGGAGAGCGGGGTCGGACAAGTGTCCGATGCCACTCACCCCCTCGGAGCCGACGAGGGAAGCCCGGCGCCGAGATCCCTCCAAGGAGGAGATTGGAGCAGACGACGGAGCCGAAATGGAAGGTAACGGATCTGACGCACCGACAGTCATGGCTCCGACAAGCCCTGGCTCCGAACTCAAAGGAGTCAGAGGAGGAATGTATTGGGGAACGGAAATAGCCACTGACTGGTGAGTTGGGCTATGCAGCATTTGGGCCAGTGCCTCGGACTTGAGAAGTCTACTCACTACCCTTTGCAAATCATGGTCAGATAATCTGGAAGACCGTGAGGAATGAGTTTTGTGACTTCGTTCCGAAAGAAGAGGGGATCCTGGCGCCGAATGCACGGATCCGATAGAGGGGGATCTGGACCTCTTCCTAGACTGTGGCTCCGATAAAGGTATCGGAGCCGACGGAGTTTTATCAGCCTCAGCTCCAGCCGGAGCCAAGGTAACAGTATGAGGCTTAGAAACATCGGCTCCAGCCGGAGCCGATGTCGAAGCCGACTTAGTCTTTCCAGCAGTCGACTCTGGAACTGGAGCCGACTGTTTGGAAGTTTCTGAAGGCTTCCCTGACACAGACTGAGTCGGGGGGCCTTCAGGCTTTAATAAGCCCTGCAAGATTAGTTTATTCTTGCGTTCCTGCAGGACTCTAGGGCTAAACCCATGACAAACAGCACAAGAGTCCTGCAGGTGCAAAGGCCCCAGGCAATACACACAAGAAGTGTGACCGTCTGTCAAAGACATTTTCTGACAGCACGAGTCACACTTCTTGAAGCCTGAGACCTTGTCTTTTGACATAGCAAAAAGGAGTGCCTGACACACACAAACACACTACAGACACACCCTTTACAGAAAAATATTAAAATAAATTATTAAGGCTAAAGCCACAAACACACACACACAAGCCCTTACAAAAAAGAACTAGTTTAGTCAGTAAAGGACTAGGGGAAGGGAAGGGGCCGAAGGCCTACAAGATAAGGGAAGAATGGAAAAAGGGACTCGACAAACAGGGGTCGATTTATCTAAATTTTTAATTAAACTAAAAAGTTATGGTATCAAAATTAAAAAAGGGGTTTTAAGAAGTACCTAATAAGGTAAAAGTCTAACTAACCTGCCTGAGCCGGTAGAAAAGCACCTCGTCAGCTATAGCGGCAAACGAGATCTGAGTAATTACCGCCTAGCATTGTGGGATATAGGGGAGCCTCGAGCCGGTGGAATTAGCTCTCGAGCTTTAGTATTGGCCGAGTCGGAGCCGAGGATCGGCTCCGAACCCATCCAGCAAGAATGAAGGCGAGATTGACAACTTAACATCAAAGCTTTCGAGTAAAAAACTCTTCTTCAGTGTTACATAAAACTTTCCTAACCTAGCACAGATATATATACAACAGCACAGCCAATTAAAATGCAAACTCAATGTTATCAGCAATTACATCTTTAAAGTGCCCCACATCTTACAAAAACTTTTCTTTTAAAACTAAACCTTATTAAGGCTTATATTCTGTCATGTCTATCTTTTAAAATTGGTTTTATACTATTATTTACATTCAGACCTGGCATATGATCAGCTCTAAAAAAAAAGTAATCCATTTATATTCAGCCAGTTCTGTCTTGTTTATTAAGTCACCCCCAATTTTGTTCTTAAGCACTACTTGCAAGATTCTGAACTGAAATTTGTGCTCAACACCAACAGTTGCTACATGTTTAGCCAAGGCATTTGTAAGAAAATTCCTATGAATAACTGAACAATGTGCACGTATTCTCTCCTTTAACTTTTTTATTTGTCTTACCAACATAAAAACATTGACAGCACACACAGTTAAAAAACTAACTCACATTTTCTGTATTACATGTTCCAGTAGCTCTGAATTCAAATGTCTTTTGACTAATTGGTTGCACAAATCATAAATCCACATTAATATCTGCACGATGTGTGCAGTTATAACATGGTTAAGTACCAGATTTAATAATAGTTTTTTGTAGCACACTATCTCTCCTTATATCCTTATAGCACAAATATTGCTTTAATTTCCTTTCTCTTTTAAAACAAATTGTGGTATCTCACCTACTACGTCAACCACTTCTTGACTGGATGTAAGTATAGTCCAGTTCTTTTGGATTATCTGCTTAACAAGACTTGTATGCCGATTATATTTCATCATATAATTTAATTTATTCATAGTCCTATTTGGTTTGGCTTTCTCCACCACATCATTATCAGCCCTACCACTCAAATATGGTTTGGCTGTATCATTCCTTAAACCAGTCACTGTTCCCTTCATTTGTTGAACTACAACTTTATTATAGCCCCTTTCCATAAAAGAGTCTTCCATCTCATTCATTTCCAGCTCAAAAATTGCATCTTTCGTACTAAGTCTACTAGCTCACATGAGCTGCCCTTTTACTACCCCTTTGAACATATGCCTGGGGTGTAAGCTTCGTGGCTGTACATACTTATTAACTTGTACATCTTTCCAATGAATTTTAGAATTAAAATGCACATCATCCCTAGAGATGGTTACATCTAAAAAGTTAATTTCATCAAAAGATGAATTCACTTCAAACCTCAAAAAGTCTGTAGTAGTATGCAGAAATTCTACATACACATTAAGTTCTTCCTAAGTGCCATTCCACAGCAGGAAGGCATCATCTACAAATCTTTTAAAGAACATTAAGTGTTCATTTTTATAGCATATCTCTGCTTCTGAAAATATGTATAATTCTTCCCATCTAGCTAAAACTAGATTAGCATAGGTGTTTGCTGTCGGCGTACCCATAGCCACCCCCATACATTGATGGTAATAATCATCATTAAACATAAATATGTTATTATTCATGACACAATCCAACATAGAACATAATAAGTTCACTTTCATTGTATCGTATAACTTATGTATTGTCAGATACTCCCTTACTTATTCAACTCCATACTCATTGGGAATAACCGTAAAAAGTGACCTAATGTCCATGGTTACTAGAGGAATATTAGAGTTCACATTTGTTAGAGACCACTTATTTAACATTTGTAAAAAATCACAAGTATCTTTGATATAACTGTAAGAATATTTCAAAGCAGGCACTAATTGTCTATCCAGGTATTTAGAAATCGCTACTGTGGCCCATTTCTTACCTGACACAATATGTCTCATTGGAGGCCTGACTAAACTCTTATGGACTTTGGGCAGTCCATATAGAAAGGGTGTAACTGGGTTAACCATATATAAATAATTATATGTCTCTGGCGTAATTGAGCCATCCAACAATATTTCATATAAGAAAGTTCTAACCTTCATAATAACATTCGATATAAACTTCCAGTTAACTTTCACAAAAGTTGAAGTATCAGATAAAAATTCATACATCCATTCATTGTATTGCACTGTGTCCGTAATAACTATTTCCCCCCCTTTATCTGCAGATTTAACATAAAGTAGTAAGTGCATCTTTTTCTTCACTACTAGGGTTAAAAAACGTTCTTCCTTTTTGATTAGAAAAATACAACTCATACAATTCTTGTTTACCGATGGTCACAAAAGCTTTTACAGTGGGTGTACTGTTAGGTACAAATGTACTACTTTGTTTTAAAACATTATTAAATTGAGAATTTTTATATAGCAACTTCAGATCAACATTTCTTGCAAAGCACCTTAATTCAGTAAGCATATCATTTAAATCACCTGCCACTGAAGGCACAAATGTTAAGCCTTTACTCAAAAGTCTCAAATGTGCTGCGGTCAGCACACAGTTTGATAAATTAAATACATTCGTCACTACTTGTCTGTTTCTTCTTTATTTCTCATGAGAATTCAAGAAGAAACAGACCACAGAGGCTACAAGAGAAGCCAGGTAGGACAAGATTTGAGAAACAAAAAGATGAAGAGCTGAAAACAGAACAAGAATTGTATGAGTTGTATTTTTCTAATCAAAAAGGAAGAACGTTTTTTAACCCTAGTAGTGAAGAAAAAGATGCACTTACTACTTTATGTTAAATCTGCAGATAAAGGGGGGGAAATAGTTATTACGGACACAGTGCAATACAATGAATGGATGTATGAATTTTTAACTGATACTTCAACTTTTGTGAAAGTTGACTGGAAGTTTATATCGAATGTTATTATGAAGGTTAGAACTTTTTTATATGAAATATTATTGGATGGCTCAATTACACCAGAGACATATAATTATTTATATATGGTTAACCCATTTACACCCTTTCTATATGGACTGCCCAAGGTCCATAAGAGTTTAGTCAGGCCTCCAATGAGACCTATTGTGTCAGGTAAGAAATGGGCCACAGTAGCGATTTCTAAATACCTGAATAGACAATTAATGCCTGCTTTGAAATATTCTTACAGTTATATCAAAGATACTTGTGATTTTTTACAGATGTTAAATAAGTGGTCTCTAACAAATATTCCTCTAGTAACCATGGACATTAGGTCACGTTTTACGGTTATTCCCAATGAGTATGGAGTTGAATAAGTAAGGGAGTATCTGACAATACATAAGTTATACGATACAATGAAAGTGAACTTATTATGTTCTATGTTGGATTGTGTCTTGAATAATAACATATTTATGTTTAATGATGATTATTACCATCAATGTATGGGGGTGGCTATGGGTACGCCGACAGCAAACACCTATGCTAATCTAGTTTTAGCTAGATGGAAAGAATTATACATATTTTCAGAAGCAGAGATGTGCTATAAACATGAACACTTAATGTTCTTTAAAAGATTTGTAGATGATGCCTTCCTGCTGTGGAATGGCACTTAGGAAGAACTTAATGTGTATGTAGAATTTCTGCATACTACTACAGACTTTTTGAGATTTGACGTGAATTCATCTTTTGATGAAATTAACTTTTTATTTGTAGCCATCTCTAGGGATGATGTGCATTTTAATTCTAAAATTCATAGGAAAAATGTACAAGGTAATAAGTATGTACACCCACAAAGCTTACACCCCAGGCATATGTTCAAAGGGGTAGTAAAAGGACAGCTCATGCGAGCTAGTAGACTTAGCACTAAATAAGCAAATTTTGAGCTGGAAATGAATGAGATGGAAGACTCTTTTATGGAAAGGGGCTATAACAAAGTTGTAGTTCAACAAATGAAGGGAATAGTGACTGGTTTAAGGAATGATACAGCCAAACCATATTTGAGTGGTAGGGCTGATAATGATGTGGTGGAGAAAGCCGAACCAAATAGGACTATGAATAAATTAAATTATATGATGAAATATAACCAGCATACAAGTCTTGTTAAGCAGATAATCCAAAAGAACTGGACTATACTTACATCCAGTCAAGAAGTGGTTGACGTAGTAGGTGAGATACCACAATTTGTTTTAAAAGAGAAAGGAAATTAAAGCAATATTTGTGCTATAAGGATATAAGGAGAGATAGTATGCTACAAAAAACTATTATTAAATCTGGTACTAAACCATGTTATAACTGCACACATTGTACAGATATTATTATGGATTTATGATTTGTATATCCAATTACTCAAAAGACATTTGAATTTAGAGCTGCTGGAACATGTAATACATAACATTTGATTTTGCTAACCATGTGTGCTGCCAATGTTTTTATATCGGTAAGACTAATAAAAATTAAAGGAGAGAATACGTGCACATTGTTCTGATATTCGTAGGAATGTTCTTACAAATGCCTTGGCTAAACACGTAGCAACTGTTGGTGTTGAGCACAAATTTCAGTTTAGAATCTTGCAAGTAGTGCTTAAGAACAAAAGTGGGGGTGTCTTAATAAACAAGACAGAATTGGCTGAATATAAATGGATTATTTTTTTTTAGAGATGATCATATGCCAGGTCTGAAGGTAAATAATAGTATAAAACCAATTTTAAACGATAGACATGACAGAATATAAACCTTAATATGGTTTAGTTTTAAAGGAAAAGTTTTTGTAAGATGTGGGGCACTTTAAAGATGTAATTGCTGATAACATTGAGTTTGCATTTTAATTGGCTGTGCTGTTGTATATATATCTGTGCTAGGTTAGGAAAGTTTTATGTAACACTGAAGAAGAGTTTTTTTTACTCGAAAGCTTTGTTTAGCTACTTATGCTGTCTACATTCTGAGTCATTAAACTTTTGTCGAATGGTGGAATTGGATTTTATTGGATTTCTGACTGCTTTTTATCCAAGTCTTTTGATTTGCTGAAGACCAGTTACTTTGGTTTGTAGACTTTTCATACTAAAGATGCAATCTTACCAGCAAAAAGAGTTGATTCTGACAAAACTGTGGCAGAAGGACAAACTACTAAAAATGTGAGACAGTAGTGTGTTTTTGGAAAATTATTACTCACTGTACACCAGGCAGAATAGGAATAAATGTATCCCATTATTCAGGGAATGTCGAGAAGCAGGCATGACATTCAAACTGCTGTACACAACTATCTTCAAAACATCTTTCCCTGGAGGAACAAAATAAGTTTTTGATGAAGTACATCATAGGCTCATAGATAGGTTCTAGGCTATCGGCCCAAGGGCCTACGTAAGCCTAGCCAACAGGGTTCCCTGGCTTACGCCACCAAAAAAAGTTATTTTCCTGTGCCACTGTCAAGCAGAGACACAGAAGTGATCTCCGGGGTGTACTTCCTATTTCCCATCCACTCATCAAGATTTTTCTTGAAGAGTGCTAATGAAGAACTATGCTTGACATAGATGGGTAGCCTGTTCCAGAGTATGGGAAGTCTCTGGGACAGGAATCTATCCCTCCCCAGCATGTCCTGTTTATTGTGGTGACAAGGTTTAGGTCCCTAGAGCATGTAGCTCGGAGGGATTGGGATTTCGTTAGATGTAGCATGTCCAACATCTCTGGGTTTGACATAGCTTTACATGTTAGGCAGAGATCACCTCGGAGTAGGCGGTATGCTACGGCGTAAATCTGGAGTTTTTTGAGGCGGTCAGTGTAGGGCATTGTTTGAGGCCAGTAATCATCTTTGTGAGATACTTCTGTGGCCCTTCCAGCTGCTGCTGCAGATGTCTTGTGAGGTACAGAAGGTCACGGTAAGCTGCCTATCGGGCGCTAGAATCAGCCACATAACACAAGCACTCAGGTCACTCCACAGCAAGTACAAGTATGACACAGTCATTGTCCATGCTGGTGTCAACGACTTGAGACGTACCTCCCTGGACTACATGAAAAGAGACATAGAGGAGCTCTCTGATTATGTAGCCCAGGCAGGTATGACCCTGACCCTGAGCAGTATCCTTCCTTCACCACGAATGATGCCACAATATAGTGACAAGAAGATCAGCTTTAACAATTGGCTTAATTTCTGGTGTCATTCAAAGGGGATCCAGTGTCTGTCTGCTTGGGATGGCATGCTTGAAAAGCCACGCTGCTTCGCAAGGGACGGCTTGCACCTGTCACCCCTGGGATTCCGGATATTGGCTAAGGCTCTTGCCACCCCCATAGTGCCTTTTTAGGCAAGGCTCAAATTCTAAACCTACCACCCTAGAAAACAAAAACGGGAAGAAACTAAGGGTAATGCTGCTCAATGCCAGAAGTCTAAATCTCAAAATGCACGCACTCGAGGCCCTTCTCAGTATGGAGAACATCGATGTCTGTGCTGTGACTGAAACCTGGTTCAAGGCTCCTGAGAGCACCCCGGCACTATCAGGTTTTACCTCATATCATGCGTTCCAGCCCCAAAACCCGGACCATACCACAAAAGGAGGGTGTATCCATATTCATCAAGGATACCCACACCTCCAGGTTGGTGGCTACGCCGAAGCATCGGAAACCATCCAGGTGCAATTAACCATAGGCAAAACTGCTCTACAATTTGTAGCATGCTACAGGCCACCCTCTCAAACTCAGGAAACCCACACAGCCTTCCTGAAGACACTGGAGGGTATAAATGTATCACCAAACACCATCATATTGGGTGACTTCAACTACCCGAATATAGACTGGGAACATTACTCAAGCCCCAACTTTCTAGCCCAAAGGTTCCTGGAGTTCATAAATTCAAATGCCATGGAACAACTAGTCACCGTCCCCACAAGAGGAGAAAATATACTAGATCTCATCATCACAAACATGGGGACAAAATGCTCCACACCGAAGTATATCCCTCTTTGGTGAGATCAGATCATAAACTAATCTCACTAGAAATCCACATCCGCCCCCACCCCAAACAAAAGACCACAGTGAAGAACTTCTCTAAAGCAAACTTCACACTACTCAAGACAGGTGTGGTATCCTTCAAGGCCCTCGAGCCAATGGAAACCACAACCCAATCTCTGAAGCCCTTACAAATGCCTTCTATGAACACCTTCAGGACTGCATGGATCAGGCAATCCCAAATAAAACCAAGACTCTTTCCACCAAGGGCAAGCGTCCAGTCTGGTGGACCCCAGCCATAAACAAACTTTACAATAAGAGGAGAAAGCTATTACATGATAGAGCAAAATCCCAAAAGGAAGGCATCTTTGATCAGTATTAGCAAGAAACTACGATCCCTCATAAAATCATCCAAGGCCAACTTTGAGAAAAAAATTGCCATAGATTCAAAAGACAATCATAAGGCCTTCTTCAGCTATGTCAGAAACCTGGGTGGAAACTCCCAGATATGCTCAGAATTAGTCCAAAATGATACAAAATCACTGAACCCACAGACACTGCCAACATACTGGCAGACAGGTTCAGTGCAAACTTCACCCCTCTCCCCAAAAGGAGAGATAACTATCCCAACCGAGTGTAGCCTCCCAGACATCTCAAATGCGCAGGTGAAAGCTGCTCTCTCTAAAGCTAAAAACACAGCATTAATGGGACCGGATGGTGTCCCCGGCTGTGTGCTACATGAACTCAATGAAGAACTAAACCCGCACATAAGGCAGCTGTTTAATCTTAGCCTTACCACAGGACATGTGCCCAAGGAGTGGCGTATGGCAACTGTGGCCCCACTCCACAAAGGTGGTGCCTCTACGGACCCTGGTAATTACCGCCCCATAAGCTTAACAAGCCTGGTCTGCAAAGCTATGGAGAGGATCATAATGGAACTCATAAACAAGGACATAAGGGACTTGCAGACCTTGTACCCAACCCAGTTTGGCTTTGTCAAGGGCAGATCTTGCCTTTTGAACTTGGTCGACTTCTTCGAAACAGTTACCAAGGCCATTGATGAGGGAAAGGCAGTCCATACAGCCTACCTTGACCTTGCAAAAGCTTTCGACACAATACCCGACTCGGGTATCATAGAGAAACTTACCAACTTAAATGTAAACCCATATGTCACAAGATGGGTTGCAAACTGGCTAAAGGACAGAACCCACAGGGTTAGAGTTGCTGGAGCCATGTCAGACTCAAGCGGTTACAAGTGGTGTCCCACAGGGCTCAGTCCTTGGCCCCCTATTGTTCGGCATCTACTTCTCAGAAGTACAGGCAAACATAGGAAGACTATGGCTGACAAAGTTTGCGGATGACTGCAAACTGGGTGCCATAGTGGATAGTACATCGGACACAGACATCCTTCAGAGGGGTCTCACGGAAACTGATAGCTGGTGCCAGAGCCATGGCCTGAAGTTAAATGCAAAAAAATGTATAGTCATACCCATCGGGAAAAACAAGGTAACCCCAAGCTACCATATAGATGGCAACCCACTAAGCACAGAAGTGGTTATCAGGGACCTGGGTACCCAGGTTGACAGTGGCCTCTCGTTTGACACTCACGTTGCTAAAGTGGTTCGAAAGACCTTCTACATTGCCCATCTGATCATGAAGGGATTCACATCCAGATCAAGTGAGGTCATTGTTCCCCTGTACTCTTCACTTATCAGACCAATGATCGAGTACAATGCCCCATTCGGGATGTATCTCACCCGACACCTGCAGCAATTGGAGAGACCCCAAAAGTTCCTCACCAAAAGGATAAAGGGACTCCAAAACCTGTCATATACTGCCAGACTGAAGAAACTCCAACTCTATTCAGTTGCATACCGTCTGCTCAGAGGTGACCTGTGCCTGACATACAAGGCCATGACCAACCCGGAATTAATGGACATGCTCCACCTCAAAAAATCCAAATCCACCAGAACCACTAGAGCAAGTGACTTAAACCTTAGCATGGATATAAATAGGATGTGCTGGAAGGATAGATTTATCACCCAGAGACTCCCCATGCTGTGGAATAAAATCCCGGTCCATGTGAGGCAGAGCACCTCGCTGGCTCTGTTCAAGAGAAATCTTGACCGGTGGATGGGAGATCGTAGGTTTACCCCGGGAATCATCTCTGTGTCACTGCTGGACAGAGGCACAACAAACTAATGGGCACATTATTTCTAACATAAGGGGTGGCCTAAGCCACATAACTTTGGGCTAGGCTTATAAATGCCTTTGGGCAGATAGCCTAGTATAAACCTATGAAACTATGAACCTACATTCCAAAAGGGGCGTTGTAGTCTATAATGGGTGTAAGGAGTGTTGAGTAGAAGGGAACAATGACCTCTTTTTACCTGGATGATAACCCTTTTATGATGAGGTGTGCCACGTAGAAGGGCTTCCTGACTACTGTGGCGATGTGACTATCAAAGGAGAGACTACTGTCCACCTGGGTCCCAAGGTCTCTTATCACACATTCGGTGTTAAGCAGATTGCTGCCTATGTGGTAGTTCATGGGTACAGAGTTTTTACCAAAGGGGATGACACTGCACTTTTTGGCATTGAGCTTGAGGCCATGGCTCTGACACCAGGCATCTGTCTCAGCGAGGCCATTCCGTAGGATGTCTACATAATTTGGGGACTTGACTATAGCTCCTAGTTTGCAGTCATCTGCGTACTTCATTAGCCAGAGGCCTTCTGTGTTAGCCTGTACTTCAGAGTAGTATATATCAAACAGGAGGTCCTAAGGAAAAAATACAAAAAGTTTGTCCAACAAAAAGTGAGCTGTGAAACAGAAGAAGATTCTGCTTCTTGTTCTTCTGGTAATAAAGACCACAGAGAGACTCTGTGCCAGTGAAACCTTTTCCAGTGTTTCAAGAGAAAATGCTTGAGAGGGGGACAAAAGCACAACAGTGGATTAGAAGAACTGAGAGTACATTGGAAATGAAGCAAAGCCAGAATTTGGGAGAAGGAGATGAACAGGAACAGAACAAGAAAATCTGGAAATATTGGACTTTGTTAAAATTGTAGGGGACTTCTAAACCATATGTCCTACTTCATATCATTAGCGTATGGAGAATAAAAACAATAACTTAGAAATTGATAAATGTGGGCTTACAATGGAATAATTATATTTGTGAAACATGACAGAACAAGAAATTCTTTATTAACGTTTGGAAAAATACTCAGGAGAGGGGAAGGGGAGTAAAGCAAAATTTGTTCTTAATAGTGCTATTTAAATGGTGCATGATTTTCTTTGCATGTTATCAAATCATTTTTTTCAGTCATTTTTAAATGTAATGGGGATACTAATGTAAATTGGTGCTCCATTTTTTCTTTTTGTTTCTTTCTCCTTCTTCTCTCTTTCTCCAAGTTCAGTTTTAAGAAAAGTATATATATATATATATATATATATATATATATATATATATATATATATATATATACATACATACATATGCACATACACACACACACACACACACACACACACACACACACGGTGGATATAACATTTTACACACCAATGTTAAAATGCCAGGTTTTTGTGATATAAAAAATGAGACCACAATAAATCATGTCAAAACCTTTTCCAACTTTAGTGTGACCTATAACCTGTACAATTCAATTGAAAAACAAATCTGTTAGGGAAAAAATAAAAAACATACAATAAGCTGGTTGCATAAGTGTGCACACCCTTAAAATAATACTTTGTTGAAACACCTTTTGATTTAATTACAACATTCAGTCTTCTTGGGTACACACCTGCCATCAATTAAAAAGACTCCGATTAACCAAAAATAAAGTTCACCTTTCCTAATAGGATTTTTCTGACATGTACTCAGTTGCCTACTACAGCAAAAGCCATGGTTCACAGACAGCTTACAAAGCATCAAAGGAATCTCACTGTTGAAAGGTATGAGCCAGGAAAAGGGTACAAAAAATGTCCACACCATTGGATATACCATGGAACAAAAGTGGAGAAAACATGGGACAACAGTGATGTTTCAAAGAACTAAATGTCCCTCCAAAACTGATGAAAAGACAAGATGAAAACTGGTCAGGGAGGCTGCCAAGAGACCTAAAGCAACACCGGAGGAGCGGTAGGAATTTCTGGCAAGTACTGGTTGTGTATGACATGTGACAACAATCTCCCATATTCTCCATGTCTGAGCTATGGGGTAGGGTTGCAAGACGGAAGCCTTTTCTTACACAGGAAAACATTCAGGCCTGGCTAAAATTTGAAAAAGAATACATTGTGTCCCCCAAAGCATGTGGGAAAATGTGCTATGGTCTAATGAGACCAAGGTTAAACTTTATGGCCACAATTCTAAAAGGTACATTTGGCACAAAACACTTCACATCACCAAAAGAACACAATCCCCATGGTGAAGCATGGTGGTGGCAGTATCATGCTTTGGGGTTACTTTTCTTCAGCTGGAACTGGGGCTTTGGTCAAGTGGAGGGAATTATGAATAGTTCCAAATACCAGCCCAAAACCTTCAGGCGTCTGCTAGAAAGCTCAAGATGAAGAGGAATTTCACCTTTCAACATGACAATGACCCCAAGCATACATCCAAATCAACAAAAGAATGGCTTCACCAAAAGAAAATTAAAGTTTTGGAATGGCCCAGCCAGAGCCCAGTCCTAAATCCAATAGAAAATCTGTACGGTGACCTGAAGAGGGCTGTGCACAAGAGATGCCCTCGCAATCTGACAGATTTGGAGCACTTTTGCAAGGAAGAGTGGGCAAATATTGCCAAGTCAAGATGTGCCATGCTGATAGACTCCTACCCAAGAAGACTGAATGCTGTAATTAAATCAAAAGGTGCTTCAAAAAAGTATTAGTTTAAGGGTGTGCACACACAACAAAGCAATAGTTTAAGGGTGTGCACACACAACAAAGTATTACTTTAAGGGCGTGCACACACAACAAAGTATTAGTTTAAGGGTGTGCACACACAACAAAGTATTAGTTTAAGGGTGTGCACACACAACAAAGTATTAGTTTAAGGGTGTGCACACTTGTGTAACCAGTTGATTGTACATTTTTTTTATTTTTTATATTTTTCCCCTAACAGAATTGTTTGTTTTTCAATTCAATTGTACAGATTATAGGTCACATTAAAGGTGGGAAAAAGTTTTGAAATTATTTATTGTGGTTTAATTTTTTATATCAATAAACCTGGCATTTAAATAGGGGTGTGTAAACTTTTTATATCCACTGTATGTATATCTGGTTAAAACAGCATGACATAAGAAAAATGAGTGTGCCTTTTCTCATTCTTCCATAGGGGATGACTGGGTTAAGGCCATTATCTTAACCTAGTAACAAGGTTTAAGAGAAAACAAATACATGAAAAAGAATTGTTATAGCACTGGGCTCTCAGGCAATGTTGGGGCACCAGCTTACAGAAATCTTCTCTGAGCAGCATGTGTGAACAGTCTTTTATGTGAATGCCAGTGACATAAAATAATGCAAAAGTGCATGGAAATACGATGCCGGACTAAAAGAGCATCAGCCAAGATAAGATAGCGCTTATGAATAATTCCTCTCTTTATCAAGGCATAATTATTAATATAAGCAAATATTTATGTTGAAAATAATTCCTCTAATATCAAATGTCAGACAACAGATGCAAGTTAGCTATAAGACTTCATAGGGTTTTTTTTTTAGAATTTTTAGCTTAGCTACTTGTTAGGAAAAAATAGAATGGAAAGGTCACAGCAGCCTGAAACAAGGGTCACACACTGACACACACTGATGTATTGTAACAGCAGGAATGGCTCTCCTACTACAACTTGTATAAAACATGTATTAATCAGTACTTTTCTATTTCTATCAAAACATTCCTAAACTATATGTGTAAAGAATGCAAATAATGTAAAATACATGATTTGTAAAATGTACATATATGCCATAAACATTTTTTATTTTTATTTTATTTTACATTTGTTTACCGGACTAGTCCAACTGGATATATTTCCATTTTCAGCAGAGGCCCGGGGAGAAAAGCTCCACATTGAAGTTAATACAAACAAGTCATTACATAAAGAAAGCAAGTAGTTAGTAAAAATACAAACAGAAATAAGGTTCAATCTAAAATATACTAGTTGAAAATTTATACTAGGAAGGACATTTACTTTTATTTACAGTATAAGAATAGGGGAGTTATACTTTAGTAAAACATTCATGAAGAGTATAATTGATTAAGTAAATATAAACCATACAACCATACAATGTTCTATATTAATTCATATCAGAGGCTAATTAACAAGGGTGTTTTTGAGATTGTCTACTCTCGGGAGTAAGTAGAGAGAGGTAAGAGAGGGTGATTATGAGAAAAGTAATTAGTAGAATCATAAGATAAGTCGGGATTGATGCATGGGCATAGCCAGAGTGTTTTTAGATGTTGTTTGAGCTTTTGTTTAAAGAGGAAGGGTGATGATGTAAAAGTTAGAGTGGTAGGTAGAAGATTCCAGTATTTACCTATGGTGTTGGAGAATAGTGAATCACCTGCAATGTTATTGGACTTAGCTTCACAAGATGTTTATTAGAGGAGCGTAGTGAATTTAGATTAGAATAGGGAGAAATAAGGTCAGAAAGTATAGGGGTATTTTTTGGTTGGTGAAATATCCTGTGAACAAAGGTAAGTTGGGAAAGTAATAGTGTATTTTTCAGTTCTAGCCAGTTTAGTTGTAGTAGATTCTGACAGTGGTGAGTTCTAAATGGGTTTCCAGTAGCAAATCTAGCAATGCTATTGTATGCATTTGCTAGTTTAGTGAGGTTATTTTTCTTTAGGTTAGTGTATATGGGTAAGGCATAAAGAAGAGTAGAAATAAGATGACAGTGAGCAAGTGTAATTTTGGCCTGTGGAGTTAGAAAGGTTTTAATTCTATATAATGAGCCAAGTTTTCTATTTACGGTTTTAATAGTGTTATTAATGTGGTTATAAAAAGTGAGGTTATTGTCAATTATAAAACCTAACAGTTTAGTGGTAGAGTCAGGGACTATATGTGTACCATTATTGGAAGTAATAGAGAAGTCTAAGAGAGGGGACTTACTATTAGGCCTGAAGAGCAGGAGTTTGGTTTCATTGGCATTCAAAAGGAGGCAGTGTTTCAAGAACCATGTCTCGACTGTGCTAAATATATTCTGTGTTAGGGTTTGTAGTTCGGAGGAGGTGTTTGCAGAGCATATGAGTGTTGAGTCTGCATATTGAATACATGTAGCTTGAGGTATTGCTACATGTAAGTCATTTATGAATAAAGAAAAGAGGAGAAGACCTAGGATGGAACCTTGTGGTGCTCCAAGAGAGACTGGCAAAAGGGATGAAAGTGTGTTTTCCCAGAGAACAGCCTGTTGCCTGTTACTAAGGTAGGAAGTAAACCATTGAACAGCTTTGGTATCTAGAGAGAGAGATTCAAAGGTTTTTAAGAGCATATTGTGGTTTATCATGTCAAAGGCTTTTGACAGGTCTATGAAGAGTGCTGATGATATTTATTGTGGTTTCTATTGATACACTCGGTACAGGATAGGAGAGCTGTGGTAGTGCTATGAAATGGCCTAAAGCCATGCTGGCAGTTGGCTAGTAAGTTATATTGAGAATCAGGAAAGAATCAGGAAATGTATATCATTCTATTTCATACATTATCTATAGAATCCAGGAAAAGTCCAAAATGCTTGGTGCTGACAAGATCCAAACTGGAGGTAAACAGTCAGAACATTCAAATAAAGAAAAAACCTCCACAAGGATGCTTGCTGTTATAGGAAAGATCTTTATTAAAACAAATTAAAATCCAGAAGCCAGATAAAAGATGTTAGCGCTTTCGGGTGTTACCCTTCCTCAGACAAATTGTAATTATCCTAGGACCATATTTAAAACAAATCTAAACCAATCAAAATCAATAAAAAAAACGCCTATTTCTAAGGGCGGGTTTCATAGGTACAACATCATTAAGACCCGGCCATTTATGAGCCATAAATTCAATGATCCACCTAGACTCAGCAAGTTCTGTTTGCAGTTTTATATCGCCCCCTCTCTTATTCAATGTGACATTAGCAATAGCCCTGAATGTAAAGCATGTGTAGGAAAGTCACTGATATGCCTGAATAAGGCATTGTGAATATCACCATTTCTAATGGCTGATAAGTGTTGTAACAGTCTCACTTTGAACATGTTGTTAGTCTTGCCCACATAGAAACATGGGCAAGAACTACACTCAGCCATGTACACAACGTTCTTCGTCCTACAAGTTGCCCTAGCTTTCAATTCTAACGTCCTACCTGTGATGTGGTGCTTAAACACCGTATCTCTATTAATATGGGGACAAGCTTTACAAGCTCCACAAGGTGCACTACCTACTTGTTTAAAGAAGGCCCTTTGAGTTTTTATCTTGATAAATTGAAATCTCTCCTGTCCGATAGGGAGACCTACATATCCATCAATCCACTCAAGGTTAAGCTTATCATAGATAGGGTTCATCTGTGCCTGAAACAACTTTTACAAAGGGGAGTTGTTACTGAGGATTTATACAACTTCCTTAGGATAGATGACGTGGTGACCCCTGTTTTCAAGGGCCTTCCCAAAATACACAAGTCCCTGAATGACCCACCCATTAGACCCATAGTATCTGGCAGAAAATGGGTTACGGAAAATGCCTCGATCTGGTTGGAAACTGTTTTACGACCTGTAGTGGATGGCATTGACAATATTTTATCAGATACAGGTGGCTTTTTGAGAGCACTAGGTGAGGTAGAGAAAGGGCCAATGATGACTCTTACCTTATGGTGACCCTGGATGTGGCCAGCCTTTTCACGGTCATTAATAATGATTATGGAATTAAAGCTATAGCTGAAATTTTACAAACAAAAGAGGTTGAGTACTCTAAGATAGAACTGATTACCGTCTTGCTACGTTTAGTACTTGAGCATAATGTTTTTCTGGGCCCAGACCAGTTATACCAACAAGCACAGGGTGTAGCGATGGGCACACCTGTGCTAACACCTATGCCAACCTTGTTCTCTCATATTGGGAGGATCATTACATCTACAATCATCCACAATGGTGGCCACTTGTAAGGCTGTACAGGCGTTATGTGGATGATGTTTTATCCTGTGGACAGGGATGATGAGTCAATGGATTGCTTTGTGGAATATCTTAATTCCACCACTTCATTTTAGGTTCACAAAGGTAGCCTCTCGGGACAGGATAGATTTTTTGGATGTCCTTATTACACAAACCGATACTGGATTCTCCACAGGTTTGTTTAGGAAAGAATGCTGGAAGAACACGCTGTTAACTTTTGACAGCATGCATCCCGCTTATACCTTCCTGGAGTCATCAAGGGACAGGTAAGCAGACTATCAAGGATCTGCACTGATGAACCTAGTTTGAGGGGAAACTAACAAGTTAAAAAGCCTCCTGCATGATAGGGATACCAGGGACAGATGGTGGACAGGACCATCTCCATTAGTAAGGCTAAAAGGAACACTGAATACAAACCATGGCTACATTCAATTAAATCGGTGGTGAAAGTGGGTAGGACAGAAGGAAATCCCTTAAAATGACTTTTACTTATAGTAGCAATATACATGATATCACCAACATAGTCAAAAGTAACTGGAATGTCCTCATCAGTGATGATAAGGTCAAAGATGTTGTAGGTCTGGCCCCTGTTTTTGGATTTAGGAAAAATAAAAGTTTAAAAGACCTCTTGTGTAGGGCGCACCATGCCTCAAAGGGCCTTCTTTAAACAAGCAGGTAGTGCACCTTGTGGAGCTTGTAAAGCTTGTCCCCATATTAATAGAGATCGGTGTTTAAGCACCACATCACAGGTAGGACGTTAGAATTGAAAGCTAGGGCAACTTGTAGGACGAAGAATGTTGTGTACATGGCTGAGTGTAGTTCTTGCCCATGTTTCTATGTGGGCAAGACTAACAACATGTTCAAAGTGAGACTGTTACAACACTTATCAGCCATTAGAAATGGTGATATTCACAATGCCTTATTCAGGCATATCAGTGACTTTCCTACATGCTTTTACATTCAGGGCTATTGCTAATGTCACATTGAATAAGAGAGGCGATATAAAACTGCAAACAGAACTTGCTGAGTCTAGGTGGATCATTGAATTTATGGCTCATAAATGGCCGGGTCTTAATGATGTTGTACCTATGAAACCCGCCCTTAGAAATAGGCGGGTTTTTTATTGATTTTGATTGGTTTAGATTTGTTTTAAATATGGTCCTAGGATAATTACAATTTGTCTGAGGAAGGGTAACACCCGAAAGCGCTAACATCTTTTATCTGGCTTCTGGATTTTAATTTGTTTTAATAAAGATCTTTCCTATAACAGCAAGCATCCTTGTGGAGGTTTTTTCTTTATTATCTATAGAATGAATGACAGGAGCAGTTGTGCCTTGCATATATACGCTGCAGACTTTATATGAAGTTTTTTTAAGCTTTTGTATTGTATTACTTTGTAAGTTGCAAATTTTCATTAATTCTGAATTATTCAACAGTAGCAATAATGTAAACTGCAGCTGTAAAAATAATAAATACTCTTTCTCATTAGAAATGTTATAAGACAATTAAACAGTAAGAACATATGATGATAAAGCAAGCTGAAGCAAGAAATGATTACTCTGTACTTGTTACAAAAAAGGAAACCTTGTAAAACAACTTTTAAAATAGTTGCATGACCAACTTAGGACACAATGTATATCTAAAGAGGCAAGACTGCATTTGTCAAGAATGTACTCACTGGTGTATTTTGTTAGGCAGACAAATTAGCTAGTCAAGGAATAATAAATACTGTACTGACCCTGGGATGCCTTGCTTTGCTGATCATTTATTTTTCTTGTTCTTCTAACTGCCTCTATTTTTTTCCTCAAAGGTGCAGTGCTTGTGGATACTTTTATAGTTTTTGGTGCCAAAACCTGGGAGGAAACAAAAGTCGAAATTGCAGAGGTTGGAAAGTTGAAGTAATTTTGAAATAATGCAGAAAGGTCTTGGCTATTAAAAGTCAGCAGGTGAAGAAACAACAAAAAGAATCCAAAAGTTTGGATCAGTTCTCCTCCGTGGAGACTCATCCGCAAGAAAAGAAAGGTAGAAAGTAAAGGCTGCACAGGTAACTCCCAAGAAGGGATTTTCACATTGTTGAGACTCTAGTCTTTCTGTTGTTTGTAGAATGCACTATAGCTTTGTTCTCCTATAGTTACATGTATAATCTGTAATTTATGAGGCATGTAGATAAAGGAATTTGCATGGTAATAAGATTTTTAAATGTGGTAGGGCTAAGGCATCACAGATGTTACTGCAAGCAGAAACTATTAGACCTGAGAAACTGAATTTTTAAAAGTAACAGTATTAGAGACTTAAACCAGCATTTTATACCAGAAAAAGTACCTGTAACCAGATTGAGAAACAGATATTTATTAAGATTTACTAAACCATATCAAGAAAAAAAAAGTCTCAAGAGAAATCTGAAAGCGTTACTGAGGAATGGTCTTAAGAAAAATATGACAGTTTTGTTTCATTCTCTGAAGGAATAGAGATGTCAGATTCTAAAAAGAATACCTCAGAGAAAGCTAAGGCATCAAGGTTAATTTTATCTTATAGTTTTCCCAGTTTTGAATAAGTTATAAACCAAGCAGATAGTGTAGGTGGTGATAATTCACAAACAGGATATCCACAATTCTTATTAGATATTATTCATCAATGGGTCAGTCAAAAGCAACACATGTTAAGGGGAAAAAAAAGTCCTGTTTGTAAACTGCCTTCTTTGATCTATTAGTTTACAGAGTAGGGAAAACCAAATCAAAATAAAAGAGATTTTGTTAAGAAAACATTCATTCCAGCTCTCTTACAACAGGTTTTGTGTACATTAGAACAACACAGCACTATAGAAGCTTGTAAAAAAATATGTTCCCACTTACAGGAAAGTGTAAAAGGATCAAACAGACAAGTAAAAGAGACAGCAGATGAACTAACAGCTTTACATAATGAAATTAAAGAAACAGAACACTAATACCACTTGCTCAAATTTGGGTAAGAGACCACTTAGATACGTATTTAATAAGGTACAGGAGCTGCAGTTAGCATTACTACAGTAACATTCCCAGGAACAACTTGCAAGGGTTGAGAGGAAAAATCTCAAGCTCAAGTGAGTCTCCCTGTAAAAACAAAGATAGGGGAAAATACCTTCCAGCATGCATGGATATCAGGCCCTCATCTACAAAACATCATTGTAAATGATATCTTAAAACAAGGAGTTTACATTATAGGTTTGGGCAACAGAGAATTGATTAAGGGACCATTAAATGAAACATGAATCATATCTGAAGCATTATGCAAATACAGTGTCAAAGACCCAGGACAGTATGATTGAGTTGAGTTATTAAAAATACCAAAGCATGAGTTGGCTCAGCTAATATAGTGCTGTCAGAATATTTTTGCCAAACATAAGAATGATTGTGGACAATTCCCTGACTTTATTCTTAAAGTAAAAGGCAGTCCCAAGAAACCTATAAAACAATATCCAGTAAAGAAAGAGGCAGAACAGGCACTACTGAATACTGTGAAAGCTTTAGAAGCTCAAGGGGTAGTGAGAAAAGTTAATTCACATGCTAACAGTCCATACTGGCCTGTACAGAAGCCAGATGGAAGTTACTATCTGACAGTTGATTACAGAAAATTTAATAAGGTGATACCTCGTTCTTTGCCAATAGTAGGAAGCATGTCTGATCTTATTGCTCAGTTTCAAGAAAAAATTAAAATTTTCTCCACATTAGATGTGAATAACGGTTTCTGGGGTATTACTCTAGATAAAGGCTCACAATGGAAATGTGCTTTTACTGTAGAAGGCCAACAATATACCTGGACAAGAATGCCTCAGGGCTTTCATAATGTTCCAACAGTTTTTCATCATGTAATGCAGGAAATATTAAAACCACTCGAATGTAGACCTTCTATTATTCAATACATGGATGACATACTTATAGGAACAGAAACTGAAAAGCAGCACTTAAATGCATTAACAGAACATTTCCAAGTAATAAGACAATCAAGATTAAAACTGAACCCTAAAAAATATCAGTTTATGAAAGATTCTGTTACCTTCTTGGGTGTCACGGTATCAGCAGAACAAAGAAGCATTAGTTATGACAAAAAGCAACTAATCAGACAGTTACCAATTCCAGTTATTGTCACAGGGTTAAGGTAAGGCCTAGGAATCTTTGGATTCTCAAGGGAATGGATACCAGATTATACAGAAAAAGCAAAACCCTTGACTAATATACTTAAAGGAAACAAAAAGGGAGATGAACCTCCAACTGGAATGATGCGTCACTAGCAGCTTTCTCCAAGGTCAAGGAAGAACTTATTTCTGCACCTGCTTTGGGTGCCCCAGAAAGAGATAGAGTTCATCATACAGTTTGGCTACAATGGTCTAACTATGATGGCCATAGTGTTGCAAAAAAAGAGGATCTCAATATCAGGTTTTGGGTTATTATTCCCAAGCTATGAGTCCAGATGAGAAAGGAATGAGAGGATGTGAGAAGCAAGCCATCATAGCAGAATGGTGTACTGAAGTAACATGCCATATGATTCAGGGCTCTCCAGTTGTGCTACAGACCAAACATAGTCCAGTGAAATACATGTTAGAAGGAAATCCAAAGGGCATGAATAATGCTCGACTTGGTAGAATCACTGCAAGTTTTGCAAGTCAGAAAGGAGGAATCAAGAGTAGAAATCCCTTGGATTAAGTTTTTACCAGTACTGTTTAATTACCAAGGGGAATCTCATGAATGTCCTGACTTGGAAAATGAGAAGGAACACTTAAGGGTGGGCACCCCAACTACTGAAGAGCGCCAGAATTATATATATATATATGGATCCATATTCTGGAGCACTGAAATAGAAGGTTTTATGAAAGAATGGGTAATATACAATGCAGAGACCAAAGAACACAGGGAAGGTAGTCTCCCAGGGGGATGCTCAGCACAAAGAGCTGAACTAGAAGTAGTTAAAAAAGCCTTGTTATTGCCCAGACCTGTAAACATTTATACAGACAGCGAATATGTACATCATCTCTTCCCATTTGGGCAAGGAGAGGTTTGATTACAGCTGATGGCAAAGCAATCAGTCACCAGGAAGTGTTGACAGAAATCTGGAGTTTGATAAAAGATGACAATTCTTCTACAATGAGTATAGACAAGGTCAAAGCTCACACCAAACTGAGGTGCACAGTCAGGATAATAAAATAGTACATCAGCTAGCAAAAGAAGGAGCCCTTGACTCCAAAGAAACTTATCCAATACAAAATGTTCCTCAATACTGGGCATGAGAAGCAAATGACATGGAAGAAAAAATAAATAAGGGAAATGGCACAAAATATTTGAATAAGTGCCAAATACAAATGGACTTACCGCTAAATCCTTTACCTTTACATTGTGCAGCTTACTTTTGTAGAGATCAGTGTACAGAGTATGAACATAGAGTGGAAAGTGAGGTAGGTGAAATTACCCAAATCCAGTGTGAAGGGATCATCATAACAGCTACTGTATGTGGATTAACAGTGACGGGAACAGATGAAATGAAGCAGTTATGGGGTCCTGAATTTGAACAAGGTGCTCATATGACCTTAAATGCAAAAACAAACAAAGATAATCAGCAGTTAGGAAGCTTAGTAAAAATTCTAAGAGAACAGCCAGACATCATTAAGAAAGAGAAAATAGAAGAATGTGAAATAATACAAGGAAGTGAATGGAAATGGGTTAGACTTCCAGAACCTTGGTCAGTACCACGATAATTCAAAAAAGGTCCTTTACATAGAGTGCAAACAATTGAGCCTGAAAAAGGAAACATGTTGTTAACTTATTATCATAATTTCCTAGATCATCCAGGAAAGACTACAATAAATTGGTAGTTCTAGATTTAAATGGGAAGGAATGACAACAGACATCCAAAATCATGTAGATAGATGTGTTAAATGTGCCATGCACAATGTGGGAAAACGAAACAGGAGAAAACAATATCGACTCCCACAAGCAATGGGACCCTGGGAAAGGGTACAAATGGATTTTGCAGGACCTCTTCCAACAGCGCCAGGAGGGTTTTGTTTCTTACTTACTTTGATAGATGAATATACTGGATGGGTGGAAGCTCATGCAACAAAAGAAGAAGATGCAAACTCAGTAGTTAGAATAATAAGTGAAAGGATCATTCTAACATGGGGAGTGCCCCAAGAAATACATAGTGATCAAGGGACTCACTTTACTGGAAAAGTGACAAAACAAATGTGTAAAACTTGGGGAAACAAGCAAAGATTTCATACTCCTTACCATCCTCAGAGTTCTGGAAAAGATGAAAGAGCTAACAGAACTCTGAAGGAAGGATTAAAGGAAATGATTTCTGAATATGGGAATCGTTGGGTAAAACATTTACCCAACATTTTGATTAAGATGTGAAATTCTCCACAGGGATGTGGGTTAACTCCACATGAACTAATGATGGGTTGACCTATGCATTTACAAGCAGGAGAAATCTATTATGGGATACCAAAGAAGAAACAAAATTGTGGGACCAGCTCCAAGACCAAATTAGTTGGGCAAAAGGGAGAGTCTGGGAAGCTGGACAAGCCCATAATCTAGAACTGTGTAAACAAAATGAGATTTGGGAATCAAGGGAGGTACAATTGGAACAAGAAGATCTTGTAATGGCCCGTCAGTTTGGAAACACAAGTAAATGGGATTCAAAATGGATAGGACCCTACATTGTTACCAAAGTGGGGTTAGTGGCTGTACAAATCCAGCCATATAAAAATCAGCCAACAAAAAAATGTTGGATTCATAAAGATCATGTTAAAAGATTAAAATGGAGGGAAGAAAACTGAATAACTTATAAATGTAATAACTGACATAAAGGGACATAATATCAGATACAACTAATAAGAACACGATTCTTTTCTCTTCCAGAAAATATCAAATCATAAAAATCCTGATATTAATCGTGATCCTGACAAGTTTTTACTCATCCATACAAGGAAAGATAAACTTCAATACCTTTATCAAATCACTGCAGATGTACTCAGAAACCTTGAATGCTAAACAATGTTGGATCTGTGCTGAGATACCACAAGATGCAAACAGTAGAATTCCATTACAACCTATTCCATTTACCCTTCTGGAAATGTTGAACCTCACAAATCAAGAGTGGGTTCCAAGAAATAACTCCCTCCCAAAACAACATCCTTTCTTGAGGCTTGTTCATACAAATGTGACTGCTGATGTTTGTTTACGAGGAGAAGGAACAAGTAATCACCCATTTCTTGGGAAAAGTCCTTGTAGTATTATTTATGCTACCCAAAATGCCAGTGAACAATGTTTTGAGCATTTTAGTAATGAAACTTGCTGGACATTTAAAAAGCTAGAATTACACATTGGGTTACAACATGGATGGTTCCAATTCAAAAAGGCATATATTACATATGTGGTAATAAAACCTACAAATGGTTTCCTGAGAACTGGACTGGATTGTGTTATTTGGGACATGTAATTCCATCCATTAGACATACTACAACAATTACCTGATTCTAATATTAGAAATGTTAGATTAAAAAAACATATTAACATAGAAAAAATACATGTAGGAGATGATGTCCTTGCAGGAGCTGCAATTTTTCCATTCTATGGAGCAGGGAAAGCTATTTGGGAAATTAGGAAACTGGCGGGTCTATTAGAGGAATTAAAAGTTACCATAGAAATGACTGCCATAAAAACTATGGTCTTACAGAACCACATGGCATCAAATGTTGCACATTGATAGGAGAGGAATATTGTACTTATATTCCTGATAATGAACCTGAAATCAGGAGTCACCTCAAAATAATTGAGGGAATTGCTCAAAAAGCACAAATAGAAAAGAAACATGGTTCTCTTGGCTGAGTGGTTCTATCAATAGTTTGGGAGGAAAAATAATGCAGCTTATACTGGTCATAGTTGGCATTTTAGGATGTATAAGCCTAGTAACTGTTGTCATCAAGTGTGGAATCGAATGTGTAAGACGGCAAGCAGTACAGGTTTTGACAGTGGACCAAATGCATCAGGTCCAAGCCATTATACGATTTATGAAGTACTCTGAACCAATGAAGCTTGATAATATGCACTGAACAAAATCAACAAACATGAGTTCTCATGTCTGTTCAGGGGGAACTGTTATAGCATTGGGATCTCAAGTAATGTTGGGACACCAGCTTACAGAAATCTTCTCTGAGCAGCATGTGTGAATAATCTTTTATGTGAATGCCAGTGACATAAAATAATGCAAACTGCATGGAAATACAATGCCTGGCTAAAACAGCATCAGCCAAGATAAGATAGTGCTTATGAATAATTCCTCTCTTTATCAAGGCATAATTATTAATATAAGCAAATATTTATGTTGAAAATAATTCCTCTAATAATCAAATGTCAGACAACAGATGCAAGTTAGCTATAAGACTTCACAGGGTTTTTTTTTTAGAATTTTTAGCTTAGCTACTTGTTAGGAAAAAATAGAATGGAAAGGTCACAGCAGCCTGAAACAAGGGTCACACGCTGAAGTATTGTAACAGCAGGCATGCCTCTTCTATTAGAAGTTGTATAAAACATGTATTAAACAGTACTTTTCTATTTTTATCAAAACATTCCTAAACTATATGTGTAAAGAATGCAAATAATGTAAAATACATGATTTGTAAAATGTATATATATGCCATAAACATCAAAGAATCAGGAAATGTATATTATTCTATTTCATACATTATCTATAGAATGAATGACATGAGCAGTTGTGCCTTGCATATACACACTGCAGACTTTATATGACATTTTTATTAAGTTTTTGTATTGTATTACTTTGTAAGTTGCAAATTTCCATTAATTCTGAATTACTCAACAGTAGCAATAATGTAAACTGCAGCTGTAACAATAATGAATACTCTTTCTCATTAGAAATGTTATGATAAGACAATTAAGCAGTAAGAACATATGATGATAAAGCAAGCTGAAGCAAGAAATTATTACTCTGTACTTGTTACAAAAAAGGAAACCTTGTAAAACAACTTTTAAAATAGTTGCATGACCAACTTAGAACACAATGCATGACTAACTTAGGACACAATGTATATCTAAAGAGGCAGGACTGCATTTGTCAAGAACTGTATAAAAGTCCTATACTCACTGGTGTATTTTGTCTGTCAGTCAGATAAATTTGCTAGTCAAGGAATAATAAAAACTGTACTGACTCCTGGGATGCCTTGCTTTGCTGATCATTTATTTTTCTTGTTCTTCTAACTGCTGTATTTTTTCCTCATAGGTGCAGGGCTTGTAGATACTTTTACAAGAATATTGAATATTATAAGGCTTTTTTTTCTAGTAAACAGTTTTGTGTTTGGTTCACATGCCTCTAGCAGACAATCTGATAAAGAGAAATGGCTTGGAGAAAATGTTTCTGAAATAATTCAAGTGTTTTCTCAGCCGAGAGAGCTACAAAGATAAGACAAAACAATAAAGTACTTAATAGAGCATTTTAGCATGGATAACCTTTCTTTTAGGTTAGCTCAAGTGTGTGTGTGTGTGTGTGTGTGTGTGTGTGTGTGTGTGTGTGTGTGTGTGTGTGTGTCACTTTGGAACACTTGTTCCTATTAGGAGGGTAAAACTGCAATATTTGAAGATGTACATCAGTTTGTGTGTTATTACTAAGTTAATAGGTTTTCGGGGGTATTTTGTGTGTGTGTGTTTTTGATTGAGGGTTTTCAATAAAAGAAAAAGTTCTTTAGGATGGGACATAGGTTCAAATGGAGATGACAAGAAACAAGTGCATAAAAAATGAGCCTGCCAGACAGCACATGGACATAATCCAAAAGCCAAAATTAGACATTTAACAAAAAAGCTGTTATACATAAAAGGTGGGAATAATAATCTCTCAAGAATATGATGCCTTATATAATATCTTTAAACATTAAAGGTCTCACAGGTAAATACAAAAAAGAAAGAGTGGTGAACTATATTAAAAATATAGAGTCCAAATAGCTATGCTACAGGAAACACACGTGGAAAGAACTGAGCATGTGAATTTGATAAAGAAAGGTTTTCAGGATGGTTATTCAGCTGAATATGTGGGGCAAAGGAAGAGAGAAGTACTTATATTAATTGCAACAGGCACTCCAATAGTAACAGAAAAAGGGTCCAAAAAAGGTTTTCTGGGAAGGGTTTTTAACCAAAAAAAAGGGATTAAAAAATTTCGGGGAAAGTTTTTAAAAGGTATTTTAAAAGGGGGGAGGTTTTTACAAAAATTCCGGGGGGGGAAAGGAAAATTAACAAAAGGGGTAGTTTTTTAAAAAGATTTTTTTAAAAAATACAGGAAGTTAATTCATAATAAATTTGGGTCTTAATTTTAAAGATCAAAAGGGTGGCAGAAGTTTTAATTTGGAAACAGGGGTTTTTAAAGGAAGGCAAAATTTCAACATTCCCAGAAAACCAAAATAAAACCCAAAGGGTTGTTGGTTGGTTTTTATTTTGAAAAAAAAGGGAAGGTAGTAAAAATTTTAGGAGCAGAAAAATAAAAACTTTTTAAAAAATTGCTGATAAAATTTAAAAATGGTTAAAAATAGGGGGAAAATAAAAAAAAAGGGTATGGAAGGAAAATTTTTTAAGGGGTGAAAAGTTTTCGGGGAATCTCCAAAAGAGAGGAGCCACAGTGCTCAAAAAAAATTCCTTGAATATATTTGGAAAACTGGAAGAATTCGATAAATTCTTTTTTTGGTGCCCCCAAAAAAAAACTGCCCTTTTTCCGTTTACATTTTTTAAACCCCCAAGCCCCCCCCAAAAAACCCTTACGGGTTTTTTTTGTTCCCGGGAGCCATTTAATTTTTTTCCAAAATCCCCATTTGAAGCCAAACCAACATAATTTGCCCCGGTTTTCCCCAAAATTTCCAATTGGCTGATTAATAATTACCTAAGAGAAAAGGAAAATTTAAATTTCAATTGCCACTAAGGATTGTTTTTGAAGATTTTCCCAAATAAAACAACTGGAATTTTTTGAGCCCCCCTTTTTTTATGGAATCTTTGTAAAAACATTAATTTTCCCCACCCTTTTCCCTCCTTTCCTTATTTTAACCCCAAAAATTTTGATCCCAATTTTAAACCAATTTTGGGCCCCCTTATTTGAACCCAAATTTCCCCTTATTTTCTTCCAAATAACGCAGTTGGATTTTTCCTTTTTCAGAGCACATTTTCCCCTCCCATCACCAAGCAAAAAATTTTAAGAAAAAATAGAAACGGGGGAAAAAAAGGGTTCACCAAACAAGGGATATAACAAAGAAGAAAAACCCTGAAAAAATATTAAAATTTTAAATTCAGAAAGTCTGAAAAAGCAAAAAATGGAAAAGAAAATTCAAATGTAAATGTTTAAAAATTTAAAAGCAATTAGAAAGGAGGTGAATTTTAAAAAGGAAAATTGGAAAAAAGTGATTTTAAAACCAATTTCAAAAGTAGGGAGGGTATTCCTGTGGAATTTGGGGCTGGAGGTGAAAAAAGTCGGTTTTTTTAACAATTTTGGGGTCCCTTGGGGTGTCTTCAAAAAAAGAGGGTCAGTTATAAAACCCATCGGGCCAAGCAATTAAACCATTTTTTCTTGAAAGGGAAAAAAAGGGGCAAAAGGGAGGCAAAAAATAAATTTTTTAAAAAATTTAAAATTAAAACAAAATATAAATATTGTTTTTGGGGGGTTTATTTAAAACAACATTCCCTTTTTAACAAGCAATAACAGCTTTTAAAAAATTATAGGTTAAGGAGGAAAGAGGTATGGGCAAAAAAAAGGGGTGAGTCCTTTCTGATAATCTTCCTTAGAAGGAAGCATGTTCTTCTTTTCAACTGTTATTTTAAAACCATGGAAAAAAAATCCCAAAATTATGGTTGAGGATGGATAAAAAAAATCCGGAGAGCTTTTTTTAACCTGAAAAGAAAAAAAGGGCAACGGGTTTTGGGAAATTAGAAAATTTTTAAAATTTTAATCTTAAGAAGCCAAAACTGGGCAATAGCGTTTAGAACCCCTGGTAAATTCCAAAGGGGCAGAAAAAATGAAGCTGGTTTGGATTAAAATGTTTCCTTGGGAAAGGTTTTGGGCAAAAAAAAATACAAAATGAAAAAGGGGCCTTTTTTTGGAATAGGCTGAAAAAATTTTTAGCCCTTTCTTTCCGGCGGGCAAAATCAACCAAAAGGGGTTGTTAAATTCAAAGGGAAAATTTTGTGGGGGAAAGAAGAAATTCTAAGTTTTCTTCCAATCAAGAATTTAATCCAATTTGGGGGTTTTGAAAAAAGGGTTCCCAAAGAAAAAATTTTCGGGGAAAGAGATTGGAAACAAATTAAGAAAAAGGGAGGGGATTTTGGGAGAGACCTTTGGAAAAAATAATAAGGTATTTCATAAAAGTACGAAATTTCAAAGCTAAGTAACCAAAAGGAAAAGGGTTTTAAGGGAGAAATTGCACAGTAGAAAAGGGCTAAAAGGAAAAAGGAAAAAAAGTGAGTTTTAAAACCCAAAATTGAGTTCGAGTGTTTCCTGGAGTCTAATTTGGGCTCTGGGGGTTGCCTAGCGGGGTTTAAAAAGGGGGGCTTCTGTTTTTATGAGCTGAAAAAATGCAAAAAACATATTTTTTTGAGAGTGGGGCCCCCGGGGGAGCAAAAAAAATAAAAAATAATTAAATATTACATTTTTTTTATTTTGTGTTGATTAAAAAAACACAAAACTTTCCCCCAAAAAAAGTCAAAAAAAGGTTTTTCTAGTAAAGGGGGGGGTAAAAGAAAACAGGGGGGGAGGGAGAAAGGTGAAAGTGAAAAACCCAAAACTCTCAAGTTCAAAGTTTGCCTGATTTTGCAGAAATTTGGGGTAGTCCCAAAGTAGGTTTAGGTTTTTTCCCTGGGGCAGTTCCCGGGGAAAAAGGGGGAAAACCACCATTTGAGAAGGGTTGGTAATGTTGGGGAACTTTGAACTAGCCCAGGTGCCTTCTAAAATTTTGGTGGGAAATTTGGGAAAAGGGCAAAGGGCAGGGGGAAAGCCCCCCCCGGGGGATAGGTTTCCAGGTGAATACAAAAAGAATAAAACTTTCCAGGTTTTTTAAAATATTTCCTTGTGCAGAAATGCCACCTTGTTATTTTTCTTGAGGCCAAAAAATCAAATTGTCTGGCCCCCAAATTGCAGTCCCCCCTTTTTTTGGGGAAAAAATTTGGCAGTTTCATTGGTGGTCCATTAAAAGGGATTTCCTAGGTGTCGGGAAAAAAAAAAATTTATTTTCCTGGCCCGAATTTTAAAACCTTTAGTGAATTGAAAAAGGAAAGCTGTTTTCCAAAAAATTTTGGCCATGCAGCTGCCAAAAGGGGTAGAGTGAGTTTTTAAAACAAATTGGGTCCCATCAGATTTGGGTCCTTGGGGGGTCTTAAAGGCCCCCTCGAGATCTTTTTACGGGGTAAAAAAAACTCTTTTTAATGAAAAAGGGAGGGCATGGTTTTTTGGGGGAAAATCCCCTTTGGAAGCATTCAGAAATAGCAGAATCTAAAATTTGGGCTTTTCTGTGTTATTTTGGCCGTTGGAAAAATTTTTCCCAGTCCTGATTTTTGCGGGCCCTTTCTGCCCCAAAAAGAACCCCCGGGTTTGCAGGGCCAAGGGGTAAATTTAGTTATTGCCATGGAAAAATTTTGGACTATTAAATTTTAGTTCCTGAAAGTTTTCTAGGCGGGTCCCAAGGAATTGAAAGGGCAGGGGGGGCCAGGGGGAACCAGTCGGGAGAATGTTTTTTGGTTTGCTGTTTTGTGGACTTTGGAAGAAGGGGCAAAAAAGATTTGGTTTTCCCGCTAAGAAAGTCCTTTAAATTTTTTGTATTAATTTTTGGGCAGAATTTTGTAATTTTTGGGGTAAAAAAGTTATTTTTCCCCCCATTTGTGTCAACATGTTAAAAACCTTTTCCAGCCATTCTTTAAAGATTTCCTTGTTTCTGCCAAAATTTTTAGCCCCTCAGGTTTAAACTTTGGTTTATTTTTGGCGGGCCAAATCCCATTACTGGGGGTGGAAGGCCCCCTTTTTTTAGACCCTTGGGGGTTTTGTTGCACAGATTTGCCTGGTGAAGGGTAGTCTTAAAGGGCGAGACTTCTGAAGTTCCTGATTGATATGAGGTGCTTTTTTGGGCTATTTCCCAAGCATTTTGCCAGAGGGGAAACTGTTGATGCATCTTGATTTGGGGGGGGGTGGGGAAGGGATTTGTTTGGTGGGGGTCCCCAAATTGGACAAGGATTGGTCTTTTTTCCAGGGGAAATTTGATAAAATTTTTTGGTCCCTTTTCCTCTTCGGTATGGTTGAAAAGCCCATCCCCCCAAGGGAGAATTTGTTTCTGGGGTTTTGTCCCCCTGTTTGAAGAAGATCTTGAATTTTTTTTTGGATGGAACCTTGGGGATTGAAATTTGACCCGGAAAAATTTTTAAACCATTTTTTTCTTTTCATTTAGGTTCCCCTGAATTTTAGTTTTCAAAGCCGGCAAAGGGTGTCCTTGGTAAATTAGAAAACCCATTGGATTTTAAATTTCTTTGTGAAAAATAAATTTGGGGAGGTTTGGAAAGACCCCATGTGCCAAAAGTCGGAAAACGGGAATGGAGCCTTTTGAAGCGGATATTTTTGAAGTTCCCTTTGGGAACGGAAGCCTTTTAAATTTAGGCCAAAAGGTTTTGCCTACTAAGTCTGTTGGCGCACTTTTTTTAAGAAAATTTTTAAAGGTTTTGGCAAGATTTGCTTTTCTTAAAAAATCTTTAAAACCCTTTCCCTTTTCCCCGGACGGGTTGTGTAAAGGGAAACTTTTTTGGGGCCTTTCCCATGTTTTAGGCAGATTCCCTCCTTGGGGAGGCAAGGGAAATGTCTTATCCCGGGGAAACAATTTTAAAACCCAGTCCGGGAAACCATTTGCAAAGTATTTTTCCCCCAAACCCTTGTTGGTGATTGAAAAATCTTGAACTTTTACCACAGGGAGGTCCTTTTTCCCCAGTTTGGGGGTGGGGGACCCCATTGTTTTTTTAAAAAGTTTTTTATGAAAGGGAGTTTAAGCGGGGTTTGCAGGGTTCGGGGGAAGGGAAAACCTTTTTAAACCCCTCAAAATCGGGGGGCCCTTTGGAAAAAATCTTTGGGTAGATTTTTTCCCCTTTTTTTTTAAAACCTTACCCTTTTTAACCAAAGAAGGGTTTTTTAAAAAGGAGCATAAAATTTTGAAAAAGGAATTTTTTTTGAGAAAGACCCTTATACGCCCGTTACAGACCCCGAAGGCCCCCAAAGAATAAAAAAGGATTTTTTCCAATTTGTTCCCTGAAAAAAATCCCAACATTTTAACAGGGGAAATAACAAATTTTCGAAGAGACCCAGCTCTTTAATTTTTAAGAAGAAATTGACTTTCCCGTGAAGGTTCAAATGTAAATTTTTCCCCAATCCAGGGGGAACCCAAAAGGGGGTGGATTTTTGCATAGGGGCCTTAAGTTGGGATGAAAATTTTCAGGGTCAGAGTGGGATTTTTAAAAAGAATTTTAGTCAGGCCCTTGCCTGGCTTCTAAGCGGAGGGGAAAATGGGCTACGGGTTTCGAAAAACTCACCAAAAATTTGAAAAAGGGGTTAGAAAAGGCCTTTGTAAAAGGGCCCCAAGTCTTTTTAGACAAAAAATTGATTTCCCAGTAAAATGCCCCTTAATTTTAAATTTTTCCCAAAAAAACCTCAGAAGCAGGGGGGAATTTTCTGGACCTCTAAGGGTAAAAAAATTTTCAAAAAAGAATCAAAAAAAAAATAAAAATGGGTTCATAGGGGCCCTTTGTGGTCAGAGGGGGGATGGCCCCTGCAAGGTAAAAAAATTTTAGCCGATTTTTGTTTTTGGCTTGGGGCCCGCTCCCCAAGTTTTTTGACTAAAAGTGTTTTGGGCCTTTTTTTGGGGGCTTTTTAAATATCAAATCTTGGCCAAAAACCCCCAAAACCATCCTGACGGGGTTAATCTTGAGCAAAATATTAGAGCAAAAAATGGGTTAATGGGCCTTAAATAAATTTGGGGCCAAAACCACAGCAAGGGACTGGTTGGGAGGGGTTTGGCCCCGATTCGTCCTTGCCCTTTTTTGGTTTTTGGTTTCCACAGTAAGAATTTTACTTAAAATTTTGAAAAAATTTTAGAAGCAAAAAAAGGGTTTTTCTTTGTTAAAATTTAGGAAGGGATTTTTCGGGGCCTGAAAAATCAAAAATGAAAATTTAGATTTTTGCCCCACTTGCAAATTTTTTTGCTTGGAAGGGCAAGAAAAAGTTTAAGGTGTTTGCTTTTTAAATTTCGCTGAAATAAAATGAAAAAGGGGCGACCGGGACAAACTGTTCGCCGCGGGGCAAGAAAGACAAATGTAAGGGTGCCATTTTTTAACCCCCGAGGACATCATGGAAGGGGAAAATCCCCCCCAAGAGAAAGGGGACTGAGGGAATGCCAGAATTCCCCCTGGATGAAAAGTAAAAAAAGCTCCGGGAAGGGAGAAAATATAGAAGAAAAGGGAAAATAAAGTCCTAAATTAGGACCGGGAAACTGGTAGAGGTTTTAGTAGAATCTAGAACAAAAATTGCCGTTAAGAAAGGAATGATTAGTACAGCATATAAAATATTGCATGATAACTATAAGAATCAATCAGAGGAGGCTAGAAACGATTGGTAACAGAGATTGGATAAACAAATCACAAAGAAACAATGGGGAGATATATGTATGTCTCCCAAATATGCAACGAAGTCTAGAAGATTTAGGATCCTTGCTTGGAAGTGTTTACATTGACAAATGTTGGAGGTGTGATGGGGAAGAAAGAGGTAACTGGGAACATATTTTTCTGGGGGTGTAATGAGTTGGTAGACTTTAAAGATTCCCTGTAGACTGCTCTGTCAGAGATGCTGGGTGAGCAAATTGGTGTAACTAACGAAATAAGTTTTTTGAGCTAAGACACTTGAGAACAAGTGGGGTATTCACTTTACAGTATACCATGAAGCTTACTGCATTTCATTTTTAGATGGTAAAGTTAGTTGCCAGGATGATGGGACTTTGGAAAGTACTGTATTTTGAAAACACCCACATTCCAGCACTTTACTACATGCCTCCAGTAGTCATCCAAGACATATCATACAGAAGATTCCTAAATCTCAGTTTCTGAAGGTTCATAGAATTTGTTCCATCAGTGATACATTTTCATCACAACAACAGGATCTTATTACCAGGTTTTGTCAAAGAGGTTGCAAAAGATCTCAAATTATTCAAACTAGGGAGTTAGTACAAACCTTAGAAGGGACAGATTTGTTGAAATATCAGACAAACTACTAGTAATAATATTATTATTAGATTTATTACTAGTTATGGACGCAACACCTTTGGTTTCATGGACCTGATCCAAATGTACTGGAACATTCTTTTGGCCGATGATAGATTATACAACCTCCTTGGTCCTAGATGCCATTTTTCTTTTAGGAGAGGCAGGGCACTGTGGGGATTTTTTTAATCATTACAAGCATAAGACATAGTATAAAAACACACTTCAGGGGACATTAGAAGGGGGTCTGTTGCTGGGTTGTGTTCTATGTGGCCATTGCACTTTTTGTAAATTTGTGATTAAGACAAAGGAATTTACCAGTAAAAATACTTTGAAAATATTCCACATAAATATATTTGCTAATTGTGGTATGGACTGGGTGGTTTACCTAGTCACATACATGCTCAGCATTTTATATAGGTCAGACATCACAACCCTTTAGACTACGGGTATCAGAACATCTAAGTAATATACACTCTAAATGTTTGACTAATGCTTTATATAAGCATACTATTAAACATCCCACTGCTCATTTCAAGTTTGCAGTTATAGATAAAGTTTTAGGCAATAGAAATTTGAAAGCTGGTTGGCATAATATTCTTGATCAAAAAGAAAAACTTGGATTACTAAATTGGGAGGCTTGTTTTCCCCAAGATTGAATAACCACCTTTAATTTCTTAATTAGTTAATTGGATGGATGGACCAAATCATTTGAATTTGAACATGTATATTTATAGTGAAGGGCCGCATTTTGTTTAGACATATTGAGGAAGGCCATAGGGGCGAAATCGGTCTGTTTATTTTATTTTAGTGTAATTTTACACTAAAAATATACTTTGTTTTGCTATATTATTAAAAATTGCACCGATTCTCTCACAAGGAGTGATGGTTGTTTTTTGGGAAACAGAGAGAAAAAAGCTGGAATTGGGATCTTTAGGAAAGGGTAGGAGCAAATTACATTGGAAAAAATGGGAAGTGTGGGATCAATACATGCAGAGGAGGGGGGCTGGACTATTGAGTGTACCGTTCTTTGGATGAGATGTTAAACAGATGCCCCATCTGCTTGAGTTGGTAGTAGGCTCAGGTGGATGTAACAGACCTCATGGCACCTATCAATAAGGGAAGGGAGTCTTTATTACAAGCCATTTCATACTTACACATTTTACACTGTATATAAATTATTTACAAGTCTATAAATCAGACAATAACCCCAGTTAGCAACTGTCTTGAAGGAAATCTTGTTGAGGGCACAGTCACAAAGAGCCAACCACAAGGAAAAAAGACTTTAATGGCAAGTAATGTCTTTTTAAATCTTTTTGGTGCCTTTTTTATGAGCGAGGGTATTTAAATTGACTTTTGAAAGTTTTAATTGTTTCACTTTGAAGAAGTCCTACAGTGTAACAGAATGAAAGTGTTTGTTTACTTGCCATTAAAGTCGTTTTTCCTTCTGGTTGGCTCTTTGTGACTGTGTGCCCTAGCCGCATTTCTTAAATTATTTACAAGTATTTACATCAGTACATTTATAATCTCATTTCAATTTTCACTTTTATATACATTCACTTTCTTTTATTCAAATTCCTAATTCAACCCCCAGTCTTTTCTTCATAACCAAAATCATTTTAAGTATTTCTGACAATATTCCATTTTCCAGTGAATTTTATCTCATTTAACTTTTCATTCCAATAATCTATATTATACAAAACAATTTTCTATCTGCATTCTTGATACAATTCTCCTTTTTATCACCATAATACCCATGTTCTATCATATCCATATTTATATCCTTTGTTCCCTTCAACATGTTAAAATTTCGTTATCACATATTGTTCCCAGCCTTTCTTTACCCTTTCACAATTAAAAAAAACATGTTCTGTGGTTTCCACTTTACCACAATTATTGTAAATTCTTTCTTCTATCTTTTTAAATGGCATATTGCCTCTTACTGGTAATTTCCCTATTGTTAAACTTCAAAGAAAATATTTGTTACATCTTCTACCCTTGCTTTTATTTTTCCTTTCTCTAAATGTTTCCATGGATATACACAATAACATTTATTCATTATATTCACATAAAATTCTCTTCTACTCGGTTCTATATTACATAAATCACATACACTTATTTCCATAACAAAATTTTGTCTAGATATTCTTTCATTTCCTCACTGAAATATCCATTTCCTCTTTATAGGTTATTCACCTTGTCCAAAATTTCTTTATACTTTTATTTCATTATTAATGCAGTTCTTTATTAGTTTCCTTTAACTAAGTCAACACTTTGTATAAATTCAATGATGCTGCGTAAACAATACGATTAATCAATCCTAACCTCCTTCTTGTTCCTTAACACATAATATCCCTCTTTTAACCAAATTTAATTTGGATCCCTATATAAATGCAAATACTATTGACAATAATTCTTCCTCATATTTCATGGGAACCATAAACACCTTCCTAGGTGAAGGTATAAATGCATTCCAAGCCCCACCCCAAGCTGGAAGTGGTAACTTTGCTGAAGCTTACACTAAAGCCCTGCACTATCACGTGCATAAGTGTACAAACTTGGCCATACCAGAAAGAGTCAAAGCCAGAGCTTCAAGTAAAAAACAAGCTGCCATTGTGGACATCCAGAATCAACAAACGTTACAGTAAATGCAAAAAGTTGCTGTCCAAGAAAACAAAGGCAATGCCCCAACAATGGAAAAGCACCCTCCTCAGCCTCAACATGCAAATAAGACAACTTGTCAAATCCTCCAAGTACTCCTTTGAGAGAAACTTAGCATGTACAGCCAAGGATAACCATAAGGCTTTTTTACAGCTATGTAAGTAAGCTAAAGGACAGGACCCAAGCATGTGCAGAACTAGTGGCCAATGGTATCACGCACACTGAACTCACAAAGATAGCAAACCTGCTAGTGGACAGGTTTGGTGAAAATTTCACTCCCTCATACCGTTCTACCTTATAACAAATCTTCCTCCAATCTCCACCCCCCACCATACATATCTGAAGAGCAGGTCCTCAAAGCTTTGTCCAAGGCAAAAATAGCCAGCCTCTGTGGTTAAAATGACATCCCAAGCTGTCTTCTAAACGGGTTAAAAACATGAACCCCAACTGGCATCACCACTAAGCAAGTACCTCTTTTTCTAATCATAACTAACCACAGGCTTTGTTCCTGTGAAATGGAGAACCACAACAGTTATTCCCTCCACAACAGACCCAGGGAATTACAGACCCATAAGCCTGTCCAGCCTCATCTGTAAGACCATGAAATGTATCATTAAAGACCTCATAAATAAAGACTTAGGTGACCTCCAAACCCCCATTTTGATTCCCTTTTAAGGGAATTTTGAAATCTTAACAAAAGTGACCCAACCTATAGGGAAAAATGACAAACCCAAAGAACAAAGGTTTTTCAAATTTCCCATTCAGGATTCATAAAAAGCAAAGAAGAAACCCCTTCATTGTAAAGGGTTGAACTTCCCCAAAAACTGCAATGGGTATTAAAAAACCCGAACCGACCCGGGGGGGGGGTCACTAGGCCCCCCGGGTTTTTTAACTTTTCAAATTTACAAAATTTAAATTTGGAAAAATTTGCAAACAATGCAAAAAAGGTAAAATTGAATCCCAAATGATGTCATTACCAGGGCCCCCAACCCTTTATTAGTAACCAAATGAAAATAGAAATGAACAACCCTAACAAAAAAAGCTCTTTATCAAACCAAAAAAAAAACCCCAAGTCCCCCAAGGGTTTAAAGGGCCTGGGGGCCAAGGGCCACCTTTAATTTTCCCCATTGATAAATAAAGGCACTTTTTAAACCCCTGTTATAAAGGCTCATGGAAAAAAAGAAGTTTAAACCCCCTTCTTGCACTTTAGAAATTTAGATTCCCCCCCTTCAATAAAATTCACAAATAAAGCCCAACATTTTAAAAAAGGGGATAAGACCAGCAGGCCATCAATCTAAATCCCTTTCTATTCCCTAATTACTATTTAAAACAATCCTTAAGGGGAAACCAAGAAAATAATAACTTGTCAATTTTAAATCAAATTAGGGTACCCCCTTAATAAAATTTCCTTCAAACAGGACACTAAAAATATTCCCACACTTCACATTTTAAAGTTTTAATTATTAAAAAGAACATTTTTTGAATGTTTAAAAAAAGGTAGTTGGGGATTAAATTCATCTAAGCCCCAACCCCTTGGGTGGGGGTATTAAAAAAATTCAACTATACTTTTACAAAATTATAAATTACTTAAAAAGGCCCTTCAATAGCCTATAACCCCCTGTCCTTAAAAAGCTTTTTTTCCCCAAAAAAAAAATTAAACAAAAAAATTTTTTTTTAAATAACTTCTTTTTTCAAAAAAAGACAAATTTTTTAACAACGCCAGGAATTCTAGTTTTCATAAATTTTAGACTAAAAATTAATTTTTCCTTTTTAAAGAACCCCATTATTCCTTTAAACTTAAATTTTTTTTATCCTTATTTTCAAACCAAAAATTTTGCCACTAATTTCAAAAGTCTGCCCCTTATTTTTTACTTAATTTTTCATAAAAAAATTCTGGTGAATTTTTCTTTTGGGGAAATTTGCTTCAATTTTGCTTTACTAAGAGATTTAAAATCAAATTATACTTTTCACTCCCTTTTTATGATTCTTTTATTTTTTTCATTTTAAAACCCTTTATTCAATTTTTCTTTAATTTTTTTTACAAAACAAAATTTTATAATTTTTTTTAAAATAATTTTTAAAAACCCCAAAAATTTTAGGATTTAAATGAATAAACATCCAAAAAACTTAATTTTTTTTTAATTAACCCCCTCATTAACAAAATTTATTTTCTTTTTTTAAAAACGTTTAGTAAAATTTTTTAAATTTATTTTAATTTTATTTTTTATAAAATTTTTATCCCCAAATTTTTTAAGTTAATTTTTTTTTTTTAAATTTTTTTTAATTTGTTACCTTTCTGACTGGAGGGTATTTTTCAGGCCGGGAGAAAACCCAAGTAAGAACAATGTTGTTACTTTTCAATTGGTAATAAATTTAAAAAAATTTTTAAAAATTTTTCATAAGAAACCAAAAAATGACTAAAATTCAAACAAATATTGTAAACGATAAGAAAAATGGATTAAGGGAAAATAAATTTCCTAAGGGAAAAGAATCTGAGGAATATAAGTATTTTTCTTAAAAAGGGGGACTTTTCTTGATGGGAGGACTAAATTTTTTCCCATAAACTCATTGTAAGTAGACAATTTCTCACTTTTACTTACTTTTTTAAAAAATTTTTGGATTAATATTTTTTTTTACCCCCCCTAATTTATTTAATTCTAAAAAATTTCTCCAATCTGTATTTATAATTAATTTAACCCCTCCCGTGGGCAATTCCCTTTTAATTTTAAAATTTTTATTTCTTAAGTTTTTTCAGTTGTTTTTTTTTAGTTTTTTATTACATGTCCTCTTTTTTTTTCTTTTAAATGTTTAAAATTTAAAAATTATTTCTTTTTTTTTAACAAATTTCATTTTTAATTTTATTTTTTTAAATTATTTTTTTTAATTTAAAGGGTTTTTTTTTTTTTTGTAAAAATAAACGAAAAATTTATTTTTTTTTTTTTTTTTTTTCTTTAAAAATCCTTTTCCCCTTCATCCCTAAAAGCCAGATGATTTTTTTTTGGCTCCCATTTTAACGCCAAAAAAATCTTATTTTTTAATTTTTTTTTTTTAAAAATCCCCCTTTTCATTTTTTAAAAATAGTTTTAAAGATACCAAAATTTTTTTCCTTTTTTACCTTTCCCCTTTAAGTTTTTTTCATTTATTCAAAAAAAAAAATTTCCAACCTCCCGTAAAATCTATTTAAAAAATTTTTTTTGGATAAAATTTTCAAAGATTCAAATTTTTTCATTGTTTTAAAAACCCCAACACTTTTTTTTTTTAAACTTAAAACTTTTAATTTCATAAAATAATTTTTTACATAGGGGAAATTTTTAATTCAAATAAAATTATAAAAAAAGAAAAGAAAAATTTTACCCCTGGGGGAAAACCCAGGGGCAAAATATTATAAAACAACTTTAGTTTTTCCCCCTTTTCAAAACTTTTTTTTGGGATTTTTTTTTTTCCCCCTTTTTTTTTACAGTTTTGTTGCCCCCCATTTATTTCCAGTAAATTTTCCCCCCCCCAAAATCATTTTTTTTTGCATTAAATTAATCATTTAAAAAAAGCCACATTGGGAAAAATTTAATATAACCCTTGGGGATTACCACCCGGAACGTTCCCCCAAAGCATTTAATCCCGGGAACTCACAAATTATTTTCCCCCCTTTTTTTATTTAAACCCTTTCCCCCCTTTTAGATTTCATTAGAAGCATTTTTTAAAGCCGCTGTTTAGTTAAACTTAAACCCCCAATTTTGCTCCTTTTTCCCCCCGAAACCTTTTTAAAGGGGAAATCTTAATTTTCCGTTCTCAGACCCCGGAGACCCAAAACAAATTTACTCAGTTCCCCCCCCCTTTAAAAAAAAAAGGGGAAAAAAAAAGCCCGGGCCTTTCCCCAAGAAAAAAACACCTGGGGGGAAAAAGGACAATAAGGAACAACCCGCAACAAGGTAAATAAAAAAATAAATAAAAACCTTTTACTATAGGGGAATACCCCCAAACCCAAACCCCCCCGATAAAATACCCCTTTCTCCCCCCCAAAAAATTACGCCAATGAATAACCCCGTCAATTGGTAAATTAAATAAAAAAATTTCCTTCACAAATTAATCGGAATAAGCCCCTGGACAATCGAAATAAAAATTGTTTGATGGAAAACATGAGTTAGGTGTTTGTTAAATCTTGGGGGTTATGATTAAAAAAAACACAAAAAAAAAAAAAAACACAAATTATAACATTTTTAAAAAACCTTTTAATAAATAGGCAATTCAGGGTAATTTTCAAAAATTCCTTCTAGGACCCTCCCCCGTGAGAAACTTTTTTTGAAAAATCATTTGGCTTTAGGAACCTTTTTAATTTACTAAAGGAGTATAAAAAGAAGAACTATAAAAACAAAATAAAAAACAGGGAACAAAATGGGGGTCGGTTACCTTTGGGAATTTTTGAATAAAAGGAAAATTTGTAAAACCACTGACTGTTAAAAATTTAAAAAAGGGGAAACTTCAAGAAAAAAAAGGGGGGGAATTTTGTTCCAAAATAGGGATTCACGGAAACAAGCATATTTGATTTTCTTGGGGGGAAAATACCTTTAAAAAGTTTTATAAATTGGAATTTTAAAAAGGAAGAGCCATTCGTTTCAAAAACTTTTCAAACAAACTAATAAAGGCAGCTAATAACCCAAAATTTTTTTATTATTAATTTTTCGTTTGAAACAATTTGGAAATGGTGGGGAAATTTTTTTACAGGGAAACAAAAGGGGGTTTTTAATTTCAATAAATTAATTGCATGTTATCAACAAAATTTTTTTAGGTTGGGGCATTTTTGGGGATCTCCAAGGTAACCCCCTGCTGGGTGTTAAACTAGATCCCCCTTTTCCTTAAAGGTAATGGCAAAATTTCTTTTTTACCCCGCCCTTCATTTTTAAGATTTCAAAATTTTTAAGGGGGTAAAATATTTCCCGGTCTTCTAGTTTTCTGCAAAGCCCTCGGGCCTTTTAAAGGGGCCCCCGGGATTATTGTAAAAGGAAAAACCAAGGGCCTCAGTATTCCAGCCACTTTTAAACTTAAAAAGGAAAGGCCCTTTATCCTCAATTGGGAATGTTAAAGGGGTTAACAGAAACCTAGAAACAAATTTAAAATCTTTTTTTGGGGGAAACCTTTCCCGCCCCCAAGGAAAAAAGATTTTTTTTAAACTTTTTTTAAAGTATCCACTGTGGTAAACCAAATTGGGAGAACACCCCTTTTTTATGGGTAGGCCTCCACTGAAAATGAGCACTTTAGTTCCCAGATAGCATTTCATGGAAACAAAAGCAAATAAATAAGTAAAATACATTTTGAGTAAACATGTTTACAAATAAATAAGTAAAATACATTTTGAGTAAATATGCTTACAAGATTGTACAGCAAGCTCATCGGGTGGTCAGTCCCTCTGCCCTACACCCCAGTAGGAGCTGGATGATGGAGGCAACAGCTGAATGAGGGCAGATAAGGTGGCTTCAGTGAATGAATTATCAGTGAGGGATCATATGGAACATGGTTTCTGAATGTGGAGTTACAGTTAAACAGAACTCAGACAGCTTAGTGCAGACGAACATACTAAACTTGATCTGCATTGATTTTAAATTCCATCCAATATCTTTCTTTTTAGGGTAAAAGGAACGTACAGTTGTGTATACTTACCATAACTGTTGATGTTCAAGTGTCTTTGTTGTTGTAGGTATAACACTTGAGATTTACTGTCCTGGAACCCCTTGATTGGGCTGAATGCCAGAGATTTTTTTCCCCCCTTCTAGGCCCGGCAGACACCCTCTTCTCCAATGTGAAGATGTCAGTGGATAAAGGGTCTTCAACCAGCACTATTTCTTCAAGTCTTTCTTAGTCCCCCCTGCATGAACCCACTCTCCTTGAGCCTGGAGGGGAGCAAGAAGTATCCATACTGTTCCCAATGGGAGATACTACAGGGCATACAGGTAATCAGCTAGCTGTAGGGGAAGGAACCTAACAGTGAAGAGGTGGGTACCCACCCTTAACTCATAGCAAGGTATAGAGGGGGCAGTGTGAAGGAGCGGTTCAGTGCAACAGTGAAGACCCTTAGACATCCACATATGTTTATTGTGCCTCATGTTGTAGTAACAACACTTGGCAGGGTTCCCAAAGATATAGAAAGAGGGAGGTTGTTGAAAAGAATCTTATAATGGGGAAAAGTCATTGCAGGACTGTTGAGGCTTAGTCAGCTTCAGCTCTAGAAACAGAGGACAGATTGTAGTGTTTAGAGAAAATGTGCACTGACGACCAGGTGGCTGCCTCCCAGACTGTGAGGATACTCCCTTGATGAATGCAGTGGTAGCTGCAGCAGCTCTGTTGGAATGTGTCCAGATGCTGCAGTGGCTCTGGTGGAATGTGTCCGGATCCTGCAGTGGCTCTGGTGGTATGTGTCCAGATGCTGCAATGGCTTGGTGGAACATGTCCGGATACAGCAGTGGCTCTGGTGGAATGTGTCCTGATGGTGAAGTGGCTTAAGTGGAATGAGTCCTGATGCTGCAGCGGCTTTGGTGGAACATGTCTGGATGCTGCAGTGGCTCTGGTGGAATGTGTCCTGATACTGCAGTGGCTCTGGTGGAATGTGTCCTGATGCTGCAGTGGCTCTAGTGGAATGTATCCGGATGCTTCAGTAGCACTGGTGGAATGTGTCCGTATGCTGCTGTGGCTCTGATGGAATGTGTCCTGATGAGGTCAGGCACCCTTTTGTCATGGTGCTTATAACAAAGAGCAAAGCAGTTAGAAATCCATTTAAAAAAAAAAGTTTGTTTGCTAACAGCTTCTCCTTGTTTGTTGGATGCAAAAGCTACAAAACAGCTGGTGAGATTTGCTGAAGCTCTTTAGTCTTGTACAGATACAGCCTGAGCTGCCTGTGCACATCTGACTAAGGAATGAGGGGCTCTCCTTCCTGTGTTCTGTGCATCAGGGAAGACGACAGGCAAATGCTGAGTCTGGGTAAGTGAAATTTCCATAAATAGTTTTGGCATAAAGGAAGGCTTGGCTCTCAGGGAGACCATCCTTGTGAAACCTGAGAAAGGATTCCTTGTACGTGTGCTTCTGCAGCTCATAAAACTTCCTGGCTGAAGTGATGGCCACTAATAGGGCAGTTTTTCGGGTGATAAATTTGATTTCTGAGTTGACTGCTGGCTCAAAGGGAGGTAGGGTAAGTTTTTCCAGAACAAAATTTAGGTCGTAGGATTGGAAAGTGAACCCTCCTGGGTGGGGTTATGTGAATGATACCTACAAAGAAACTGTTTCACTCTGGGGTGAGAAAATAGAGGGGCTGCAAAGACGGGCAGGCAAAGATAGCCAAGATGGGTATTTAATGGAAGAGTAAGAAAGTCCATTTGAGAAAAGTTATGCAAGGTAAGATAAAACAAGGGGAATATTTAATTGTAAAGGCTGATGCCCATTGGACTGGTACCAGTCAGAGATTCTTTCTTCATTTACAGATGTAATACTTCCTGATGCTGGGTCTCCCGGTCTTTTTTAGTACCTTTATTAAATTATCAATTACGATGTAGCAAAACATACATTAAAAGAAAAGAAAACAAACAAACTTTTTTACATTTACACACATTATACATCATGTCGCTCATCCAGTCAGGATAAAACAGAAGAGCATTCATGGGTTCTGTTCAAGCAGCTTTAATAAGTATAAACACATCAGAATCGAGGCTTAATAACGTTAACTTAGATAAACTTATAGACAAACTAGCTATTACACTCATACATGCTCACTCTGCCTGCACTGTCAAAATGTCACTGGAGCTAGCACGTGCTGTCCTAGAAATGCTTATTAAAGGTATACACACACACACACACACACACACACTATTCTACATCCTCCTTCTTTGAGAAATTAGTCATGCAATACTGACAACATTGACTGACATGCAACTGATACAAATAATTCTTTGTCATACAATTATACAGAACTAAATACATATAGACAATTATGTCCAGGCTGCTGTGTATTTCACACCAAGTCTGGAAATACAACCAAGTCATGTGACATAGAAATTAAAATTAGGTCTAGAAACTGGGACTGGCTCCGATGAACGTTCAACTTTGGTGGCATCAGGAATGGAAGAAGTTAAGATATGTTCTGCAACAGGAACACCGTCTGGATTGCTCTGAGATCTAGAGTATATAACACAGGAACAATGCAATATCGATTCTGAGACAGGAGCATGTCTGTGATTTCTCCTGTACTCCACACCCTCAGATTCTACGAAGTAGGATCTCGGTTCAGCACATAAACTTGTTAGTTGACCAATCCGGTCAAAACCTTTCGCAGTTTGTATCCTCACTGACTCTCTTTCTTTCAATGGATGAAGAAATCTGCTTGATTTATCATAACTGGACTTCTGGAAAGAAATATGTTTGAATAGGTGGGCTCTGATTGTTGTGTTGCTCATAGCTTTAGACCTCAACAAACTGGAATTGATAGGCAATGTTGTTCTGGTTTGCCTACCTAGACATTTCTGAGCAGGTGAGCTAAGTATATTGTCACAGGTTATGTTTCTGAGACTGAGTAAATTCAAAAAGACATTGGTATTGTCAGGTTTTAACTTCTCCAGTAATTGCTTTGCACTCTGTACTGCATGTTCAGCTAGTCCATTTCACTGTGGATATTCTGGATTACTAGTAACATGTACAAAGTCCCATTCTCTTGTACATTTCTGCAACAACTGACTGGTAAATTGGGTACCATTGTCAGAAATAACTTTGTGTGGACTACCATGGACTGAGAAATGACGTTTTAACTTGGTGATAACAGCAGTGGATGTTAGGTTCGGTAGTAAATCAATCTCAAACCAGTTTGAATAAGAATTTACCAACACTAAGTAATGCTGATTGTTCCACTAGAATATATCAGTGGTTACTGTTGACCAAGGTAGTTCAGGAACTTGACTTAGCTGAAGGGGTTCTTTTTGCAAATGTGGTTTAGTACTATTGCATACTGAACAAGAAGAAAGTACTTTATTAATGTCTTTTACTAGAGAAGGCCAAAATACTAGTCCTCTCACCCTTCTTTTGGTAGATTCGGAACCTGGGTGACCACGATTAAAAATCTGGATATATTCATGTTGTAAGGAAGCAGGAACAACAATTTTAGGCCATTTGAAAATAATGCCATCTTCCATCAACATTTCATCTCTGCAAGGAAAATAAGTTTGCACTTCAGGTGGTACACTAGATTGCTTTGACAGCCATCCAACATTAATGTAGTGGTTGAGCTTTTGCAAAATTGGATCAGTCTTTGTATGATCTCTCAGCTAATCATGTCTTGTGGTAGAAAAATTATGCACTTCCATAACCTCAAAGTCAAAATTCTCTGCATTAAGCTGTTCCGTTGTATTTCTGGGTGATCTGGCAATCTGGATAAGATATCAGCCAGATAAAGAAGTTTGCCTTTTGTATAGACCATTTTGAAGTTGTACTTTTGCAATTTGAGCATCATTCTTTGTAATCTTGCTGGAGCTGAATGCATAGGCTTCTTTAGAATAGTAACTAGAGGTTGATGATCAGTTTCAATCTGAATAATTCAACCATAAATATAATCATGAAATTCTGAACATGCAAACACTATTGCCAAAAGTTCTTTCTCAATTTGAGCAAATTACATTTCAGTTTGGGCAAGAGTTCTAGATGCATAGGCTACTGGTCTGCCTTCTTGAAGAATAACTGCACCAAGACCAAATTTTGAGGCATCACAGGAAAGAGTTACTGGTTTAGTGACATCATATTATTTTAATTTAGGTTGGGTGGCAATTTTCTGCTTAAGGTCTTACTCTTTGGTGCTATTCCAAACGAGACCATGTAACATTTTTGCACATCAGCTCTCTCAAAGGAATTGTCAACTCACTGAAGTCTGATATAAACTTGCATAAATAGTTCACCATGCCAAGAAAATGTTGTAGAGCTTGAACATTATCTGGTGCTCTCATCTCAAGAATGGCTGTGTGCTTGGATGGGTCTGGTCGCAAACCAGTGCTGGTAAATAAATGACCTACATAAGTAACTTCTGGTAGTCTCAATTTGCATGTCAGAGGACTGAGCTTTAAGTTCACTTCACATGCTCTGTCTAGAATATTCTTAAGGTTTCTGTCATGCTCTGCTTCACCGCTGCCACCAACCAATAAATCATCTACTATTATGAGACAAGAATAACCTGAAAAAAATTGCTCCACTGCACGCTGAAAGACATCACTTGCAGAATTTATTCCAAATGTATATCTTCCAAATGGGGTACTACTAGTAGAAAGCAGTGAAAATTTGCGATCAAACATCACTTGCCAAAATGAACTTTTTGCATCCAATTCAGAAAAAACAGTGGCATTCTGTATTAGGGCTGCAACTTCCTCGACTGTATGCATGGAATGATGTGATCTCTTTAATGCTTTGTTCAAATCTCTTGGATCAATGCATATTCTGATTTTGTCTGAGACTTTTTTGTGGTCTGCCACCATGGACGACACCCATTCAGTTGGTTCTGTAACTGGACAAATTACACCTTGTTGCACCATTTTATCCAACTGAGGTTTGATTTTATTCTGCATAGCTATCGGAACTTTTCTTGCTGGTCTGACCACTGGACTGACCTCTGGGTCTAACTTCATAGAATACACAACTGGAAGTTTGCCTAACTTGTCATCAGAAACATCAGCATACTCTGAGAAAATAGCTTCAATAAAATTGGAACTAGGATCTGCGCTTAAATGATGAACGTCTTTGCTAAAGGAAAACCGATTAATTCTCAAACTGTCTCTGAGACCCAATAATGATGGCACAGGTCTTCGGACTACATAAAATAGTAAGCTGTAACAGTTCCTAGCCTTCGGTCTGAATCTCTTCACCTCCATAAGCAGCAAGTTTCGCACAACTGGCCACATTAAGTTGCTCACCAGCTCTCATCATAGCAAATGTGTCTTCTGACATAACATTACACTTTGAACCAGTGTCTACTTTGAGCTCAGTGGATTTACCATTGATCTGAACAATACAAAACATTTCGGTCTTTGCCAGCAAATTTACTGCATCAACCTTTTCACTGATTACTGATGCACCACCTATGAAAAAAGTAGAGTTGCAGCTCTCTCTATGATCAACTTGCTTTTTTAAGTGACCTTTTTTTTACAACTATGTGAGGTTTACTTGATTCTCAAAAATTTGAAAATGGTTTCATTTTTTACACTTGTGGCATTGCTGAAGAAATGCTAAGCATTTTTCTCTTTTAGACTCATGATTGGCACAATAGTTGCAACAATTAACAATAAAGCTTGATTTGGGTTTTGCTGACATACCCTTGTACTGCACTGAGCATGCCCTTTTCTTAGAACTTGCTGGAAAACTATGGGTTTTACCAGGGAAGCCTGCAGGGACAGCAGGTGAGATATGCTTGGGCCTGCTTCTGCTAGCCACGTGTTGCATGCTGTCTACATTTGCTCTGGAGGCTGCTGAAACCATGCTCTTATCACTTGCAAGCATACTTGTGTGCCTCTGTGTGACTTCATGAATTTGACAATTCTCAATAGCTTTGCTCAGCATTAAATCACTGTCACGAAGCAAAATCTTTCTTACTGCACCACTATTAATAGCACACACAAGCCTGTCCTTTACTAACTCATCTTTTAAATCACCAAACCTACATATTTTAGTTTTGTTTCTCAGGTCAATAATATAAGCTGCAAACGTTTCCCCTAATTTTTGATCTCTTGTATAAAACAAATGCCTCTCTAATGTAACATTTGTCTGGGGGTTACACATTTCCCTGAATTTGTGTTTCAAACACTTGGGGCCTTCCTTTGATTCAGCCTGTACAACAATGTGACAATTTTCACTTTCTCCCTCATATACTGCTGGTGCACACACAAATGAATGCTGCCTTTCAATGGCCTCTGACCCAGCTAGATTTAGCAAAATGGATGCCCTGGTACTACTTGTATAAAAATATCATACTCTTTCTCAAATATTCTCCAATTCTCTGCAATATTCTGATCAAATACAAGTGGTGATGGTTTGTGAAATCCATCTGCCATATTAACACATACCAGTGAAGGCTTTTGTAAGTATGCATGAACACACACACATATACATATGCCAGTACTTGTAACTATGCCCAATGGTACAACAAGCCTCTGTATAACTGAACTTTGTGAAATAAGTCTCCCGGGCACAAGAATACTCTTGAAATCACTGTACTATAAGAAATCATCAGTGTATGAAACATTTCAAAATAACTGTACTTTGCAAATAAACTGGCAGAAGAAGCTCAAAGTAAAAAATATTTTGAAGTAAATGCATGCGAATTAACAGCACACAGCACACTGAAACTTTCCCATAATGGCTGTACTTTGCCAAATAACTCTGTACAGTGCAAGAAACACTCTGTAATTGTGGCACTCTGCGAATAGACACACCCAGCACAAGAAACTTTTCAAAATGGCTGTATTTTAACTGCACTTCATGAAATAGTTGCACTTTGCACACAATAAACTCTTCGGAATAAATGCCCAGGAATAAGCACACACTGTAAGCACTTTTACACACTTTGAGATGCTTCAGATAACTCAACTTATGCCCTTAATAGCTTCAATCAATGCAAAACTGTAGTTTACGCCAGAACACAGTACTTTGCCAAAACACATGCAGTTGCCTTGCATTATTTATGCTTAATGTGCACTTTCTGCCCTTCATTATATTTGTTTTGCTTGTTTAATCTTTTTTCATGCCCATTATACTAGTCTTGTGCTCGTTTTACTCTAAACATGCTCGTTTTGCAATTCCGAGGTAATTCCAAACCCCTTTATGTGCTTTTCTAATAATCATTTTATCAAATATTTTAATTTTAAAAATCTAGTTTAATTAATAAACTTTTTCATGCCTCTTGCGTGTTTAATAATGCGTTTTGTACCCTTGTAATGCTCTGTTTTATCTTTTTAATAAATAAATCATTCATGCAAGTTTTTATTACCTTTAGTTCATTTCTGCCATTTTTCGTACTCTGTTCTCTTAGTTTACCTTCATTGTTAACTCTGCACCTCATAGCTCTGAAAAGCAGTCTCTGGAATATCAGTTCTGACACCATGTCGCTTGTCCAGTCAGGATAAAACAGATGAGCATTCGTGAGTTCTGTTCAAGCAGCTTTATTATGTATAAACACATCAGAATTGAGGCCTAATAAGATTAACTTAGATAAACTTATAACCAAACTTGCTATTACACCCATACATGTTCACTCTCTGGATGCGCTCTCAAAATGGCACTGAAGCTAGCATGTGCTTGCTATTTATATGTATGTGCTGTCCTTGAAATGCATCTTAAAGGTACAACACACACTATTCTAAACATCATATGTTTTCTTTCTTTATAACTGTCATCAGTCCGATATTACATATATTGCTCAACTCCTGCCTTCCCTTAAACCTCACTTCTCTTCCTTCTCCTGAACATTATTCTGCATGTAACATTCCCACAATTTCCATTTATTTCTATGTAATTAGCTCCTTCCCTTTTCTAAAGATTACACTTCAGTTCTTCTTTCTATTCTATAATACTCAACACTTCAAATACAGTTGGTTTATATTTTGATTTCTATTTTCTAGTAATTTTTTGGCAGACAACATAATTAAACTTATCAGGACCTTATATATCTACACAGTTCATATCCTGTATCCCAGCTTAAAAGAACCATTTCAGAGATCCATAGATTGTCACTAGACCAGGATTTTGATATTAACAAAGTTTAGGAATCGCTGAGCTTGTGTAGGATTGCCAGTCTATATAGGGGTAGTTGAAATTCCCCATGAATATCAAATTGAGTTTATTTTTATTTATTTATTTAACATTTGTTTACTGGGAAAGTCTGACTTGGAACAAAGCCACTTTTCAGCAGAGGCCCAGGGAGAAATGCTCCAGATGCATTTCTTTGTAACGTGGGATGAAACCGGAATACTTGGAGAAAACCCACACAAACGCAGGGAGGACATGCAGACTCCACACAGAAGGCACTCCAGCTAAGAATTGAACCACAGAACCTCTTGCTATGAGGTGACAATGGTACCGCTGCACCACTGCGCCAACTGGGTTGAACGGTGAGGGACTGTAGTACACTGAGACAGGTAGTATGGGTTTCCGTAGTTACACCCATTTACTCACTCAGTATTTCTGACAGAGTAGTCTATAAGAAATTTTTAAAATCTGCCAAATTATTACACTCTCAAAACATATGTACTCAGTTACCTTTTTCCTTCCCCATCACTCCTCCAGCATTTGCTGTGTACTTAAGGAAACTTTCTTTAAAATCTGCTTGAGGTATAAAATACTTGTGCAAGCAATTCCAAGAAAAAATCCTAAACCTTTTCAACTCTGTTGCATAACTGGGAGTCTCACACATGTCCTTCCATTTTTCCCTTGTAAACTGCTTTTCCAGTCTCTCTTCCCAATATTTTCTAGTGTCTTCTGCTTGATTCTTATAGTTATCATAGTTATCATACAGTATTTTTTATACTCTAATAATTATCCTTTTTTTAAGAGCAGCTTCTGTTCTAGATCCAACTTAAAACTCTACCAGAGCAGGTCTTTCACATACAACCCCCCATCCCTTTTTTTGCCTGTACTCAGATATCAGCCCCTGATAGGGGAGACAACCTTAAAGAACTAGGCCTCATCCCATGCTCTTTATTTTCTCCCAGTACTTTGCTTCCTTTGCCAGTTTTCTCCAGAAAATTCCAGACCCTCTTGCCTATTCTCTGTGCCCCCTTACTGCAGTCATCCCTACTGGCAGAATTTCCTTTCTCCATTTTTGTGTTGGTTTAGTTCTGAGAATACCTTGTTACTTTACTTTATGAATATAATATTCTGTATGGTGGTTATTATTCTCCTTAAAGATCTGCATCCAAAATCCCTCTCTCTCCTTATTTCTCAAACTTCTCCTCTGCTTCATTATCATCCCTTTCCACTTTGAATTACAGCTTTCTGCTTGTGTTGTGTATAAGAGCCTTAACTGTGTAGCTCTAAAATATCTCTTCAAATCAGGTAATCCTAAACCACCTTGTTTTATTGGAAGGATCAGCTTATCTCAATTAACACTTGCCCTCTTCCCTTCCCAGATAAATTCCTTTAACTCTTCATACATTACTGCTCATGATTTCTCCTGTGGTGAAAAAAACATACCTGACCTGTACATAAAAATAAAGGGGCTAACATTTTCATGACATGCATCTTACTATCCATATCATAAACAAGAGCTTCCAGGGTCCCCTAGCCTCTGAGGATAAATAAGATGTCCTTGTTAAACAGCTGGCTGAAAGACATGGGAATCAGTATCTTCATCCCTCTCCATAAAGGGGGAGAAACTACAGACCCTAGGAATTATCACCCCATTAGCCTGACGAGTCTGATATGTAAAGCTATGGAGCGCATCATCATGAACCTGATTAACAAATATATAGGCAATATCCAAACTCTAGAGCCCAGGCAATTTGGCTTTGTGAAAGGAAGATCATGCCTACTCAACCTGGTCAACTTCTTTGAGTCACTGGATGAAGGTAAGGCAGTGCATACAGCCTACCTCGATCTGGCCAAGGCCTTTGATACCATTCCTCACTCAGGAATTATTGATAAACTCACCAAACTTGGCATTGACCCCTATATCAGACTGCCGACCAGTTACTTGTGGAGTCCCACAGGGATCGGTCCTGTTCCGCATCTACTTCTCAGAAGTCCAGGCCAACACAAAGGGACTCTGGCTGACCAGGATCGCAGATGACTGCAAGCTGGGAGCCATTATTAACTCATCAAGTGATGCAGACATCCTACAGAAAGGCCTCACTGAGTTCAATGACTGGTGTCGAAAATATGGCCTTAAGCTTAATACCAAAAAATAAGTTGTCATCCCCTTTGGTAAAAACTCAGTTCCACTAATTACCACATCGATGGGAGCTCATTGAACACTGAAGGCATTATATAAGAGATCTGGAGACGCAGGTTGACAGCAACCTCTCCTTTGACCACCACACTGCCACTGTGGTCAAAAAGTCCTTCTGTGTGGCACATCTCATTACCAAGGGTTTTGCATCCAGGAAGAAAGAGGTCATTGTCTCTCTCTACTCTTCCCTCATTAGACCAATCATTGAGTATAATGCCCCATTTGGCATGTACCTCACTAGACACCTACAACAGCTAGAGAGGCCACAGAAGTACCTCACGAAGAGGATCCTAGGCCTTAAACACATGTCCTACATGGACAGACTCAAAAGGCACGAGCTATTCTCTGTCTCATATTGCCTACTTAGAGGTGATCTTTGCTTGACTTACAAAGCCATGTCTGACCCAGTTCTGTTAGACATGCTACATCTAAAGAAATCCCAATCCCTCCGCACCACATGCTCCAGAGACCTCAACCTCATTACCACAATCAACAGAACATGCTGGAGGGACAGTTTCCCCACCCAGAGACTGCCCATGCTCTGGAACAGACTTCCCATACATTTCAAGCAGAGCACCTCGCTGTCCCTCTTCAAGAGAAATCTTGATGAGTGGATGGGTAAAAGAAAGTTCACCCTGGGGATCACTCCAGTGGCTCTACTTGATAGAGGCACTGGGCACTAACGTCGGGTGGCACAATGCCGGGTCATTTCTAAGGGCTAGGCTTGTAAAGGCTCCAGGGCCATTAGCCTAGTACACACCTATGAACCTACCTTAATATCCTGAGTGTTGTCAAGCTAAGGTGTGAGGCCATCCATACCCAGTGGGGGCATAAGGCATACAGAATGTGACATGTGACAACTCCTTTACGGTGTATGGCGCACTGCAATTACGCTCTGAAATCAGAAAAAAATAAACATGCAGTGCAAGGAGTGTCATCACCATGCTACAAAATAAAAAAAATAAAACCTGTAAAGCACTACTGTAGCACGACACCTGACTATAATAGTGCTTTCAGAGATGTGCAACAATTCTTACACACCCCTTAAGTTCCTAAGTGCTACTGCAGTCAGGTTTCATGGAAGGGGCATTCCTTCATTCTCAGTCGTCCATGAATACCTTGCCTCATATTTTTTTTCTGTGCATAAGTTTACAGATATTAGTCTGTAAGTAACTTAATTTAACTAAATTAGAGCAGAATTTAAAAACGGTTTTCTCCAACTATATTTACTTTTTATCTATGTGAAAGCACTTGCTAAGCTCTTTATCAGATTTCAAAGACATTAAAACACTTTGTGCAGTTTTTTTTTTTTTCTTCTTTCGTAACTGGCTGTGTGGACTCGATACAACTCCATGCACTATAAAGAGTTCTGATCGGGTCTTACCAATCATAACCAATTATGTGTTCTTTACCAACACATAATAATATGGTTACGACTGGAGACCCTATCGTAACTCTCTACGTTAAGTGCATCCTTAGTGCAAGACCTGATCTTAACAGCACCTGAGTATGAGGGTGCTTAACAAAAGTTTGTTAAGGACAATCAAGTGCTGTTAAGATCCTGTCTCAAATTAGGGAGTGACATGGAAAACTGCTGGCCATAAAAGAGAAGTGGCAGAAGGTAAAACAGATTTTAAAAGCTTTTAGAATTTGATTTTACCAGACTTATGAACAGAAGCTGTGGAAGAGCAAAGTATCTACCAGCTTGTAAACATGTTAGTGCTACACTTCACTTCTGCCAGCTGTCCATACTCTCCATACTTCTCAAATCCCTCTGATTTTGTCTTATTTTTTTCCCTGTTCCTTGCAAATCATTCTTTGGTGTATTTTAATATTGTATACCTAATATTACCGACTGCACTGTATTAAGTTGATGATATCCAGCTCTCCTAATAACATTTATGTGCTACATTTGTTTAGCAGATACCATCCGTCCCGATATGTCAGCTCAATGCTGATAGTTAAAATGAGTGGTGTATTTTGTATATCTAAATAAGTTACACGTTGTAAGCACCTGACTCTCTCTCTCCTCCCTCACTGTGTGCCATTACTAGTACATAGTGCAGCATTACATACAACTCAGAAATTGTCTAGTTTTAAGACATCTAGATTTTAGATTCACTAAAATATTACTTGTGGTTTGCTTTAATCACAAGTTTTGACATAATGGGTAGACTTTTTTTGTTTTCTGAGCTTCTCTGTTTTCCTTTTCCATCACTATATTTCATGAAAAATGCACACTATACTTTATCACACTCATGTCAATGTGCTTGCCTACTGTCTTCGCTGTTGGTCACATCCAGCTCAAATAGTATTGTCTGCTCTCTTAGTCATCCAGGGCACAAAACAAAATTACAGCGAGAAATACACACACACACTCACACGTATATATCACATAATACACACACGCACACACATACACCTCCCTAACTACACTACAACAAACAAAACAACACACACAAACATAACATAACACACCTATCCTACCTATAAGCAGGGGGCCACCCCCCCTGCACCACCCATGTGGGGGGCAAGCCCCCCACACTCCCCTACTTATATATACTAACTCTGAGGTCGCACTAAACACACAAACACACAACACACAAAACACACAAAAACCACCACTACACACACACTCACACACTAAAATCCCTTCCCAGTACCCTTAACATAAACACCAATGACCTGAATCCCTAGCTTAATCCACAAACTGCACCGAATGTCATGAACATGACACCACGACAGCAGATTCGACATTTCCGCATTCGGCAAAGTGCAGTTTCGCATAACTACACTTTCCACTATTCAGTTTCGGAATACGGAAATTCGACATTTCAGTATTTAGAGATTGTCATGAGAGCCCATATATATATATATATATATATATATATATATATATATATATATATATATATATGGATCTACTTCATTTGATCTACAGACCATGTGATCGAAACTCATTTGGTTGAAATCTCATTTGATCGAAAAAGTATTCAAGGCATAAAACTGGGATTTGTCCACCTTCCTATTGTAATGAGACCCTGGAGTTGATATATATATATATATAGTTGGGGGTGTGTGGGGGGCACAGCCCCCCACCTATTTTCATTTAAAATGTGTACTTTTTGTTTTATTTTATTCTTTTAAATGAAAATAGGTGGGGGGCTTTGCCCCCCACACCCCCCAATATGGGGGTCTGTGCCCCTCACACACCCCTAACTATATATATATCAACTCCAGGGTCGCACTACATTGAGGAGGGGCACAAATCCCAGTTTTATGCCTTGAATACTGGTTTTCGATCAAATGAGATTTCGACCAAATGCGTTTCGATCAAATGGTCTGTCGATCAAATGAAGTAGATCCATATATATACAAATATACCATTAGTAAAACAAGGTAAGTGCAATATCATGTAGCAGTGAAACGTTTTGATGTTATAAGTTTATTATTCACTCATAAGTTAAATGTCAGAGTGGAAAGTTCAAACAGTGGATAAGAAGGAGGGTTAGAAAAATCTATTTGTTAGAGGTAATAAGTGGGGTATATATGGATGGCAGGAGAAATAATTAGTAAAAACAAGAATAAGAATAAAGGGAAATAAGAGTAACAGAAATAAAAACAAGGGAAAGGACAGACAGGATCTATACAGGTATTGGAGGAAAAGGAGCGGACATTTTAGCCAGGAGAGCAGAAAGTGCAAAGCCAGGGGTTGGAGAGAAATTCTTTAGTCTCACTTTAAATACATCAATATTACGTATTGCCCTGACTGCTGCAGGGATCCTATGCCACAGTTTTATTACATAGTGCCTGTACACACTTTGACCTCAGTTTTTGTAAGGCTTATAGAGGTCAAGTAGATTTTTGTCAGGTGATGATTTCTGGAGGTAGTGGTGGAGAACTGTACTTACAGCTGGGCAGGAAGTGGTATTAAAAAGAATGCTGTGTATTAAAAGAAGTTGGGTATAATTTAGTTGGTGGGATATTTTTAGCCAATTTACAGTTTTTAGTGCAGAACAGTGATGTATTCTGTGACTTGTATGAGCTACAAATCTAGGTACCTTATTTTAACACTGTTCTAGTTTAAATTTTAGGGTGGCCTGGAGATTAGTCAAGATGGGAAAACCATACGACAGAGAGGGAAGTAACTGAATTCAGCAAGAGTGGATGGTTGAATGCAGTATGGAATTTGGTAGCACTATATAGCATTCCTATTTTTTGTGATTTTTTTTTTTTAATTTTGCTGTTTGTGGAGCTCATATTTGAGGTTGTCATCTATTGTAAACCCCAGCAATTTTGTATAGGGCACTACTTCTATTGGTGGATTGCTTAGAGATGTGATCTTAAAGTTATTGTTCTCATAGGTAAGGCATTTGGTGGAAAATAAAAGGAGTTTGTTTTTTGTTGGATTAAGAAGGAGTTGGTGGTTACAAAGACAGTTTTCAACAGGATTAAAGGCATGTTGTGCAATCTTTTCTAAATTGTCTGGGAGACAGAATACTTGTTGTTTGGCATGATGAGTAATACATCTGATAGCACATGTAGGGACAGTGATCACTGAGAGATTCAGGAAGGGTTCCTGATGCAGTGTAGCTGCAAGAATCAGAGACCAGAAGCCAGTTAAGAGTGGCACTAGTGTCCTGGGATTTGTTATTGAGTAGGGGAACTAATAAACTGTTTGAAGCCATGAAGGTTGATGATAGAAGAAGGAAAGTTAGAACTTAAAAGGCCTCCAATTTCATACTGAAACCACCTAGGATGACCGTTTCATTGGTAATACTGTCTGAGATCTGGTACAGGATGCATTCAAGGGTGGATGTATTGTTTGCAGGGGGGATATACAGAATAGTTACACCAAGGAGCTCATGGTCATTTAATTTTATGTAAGAGGTAAGTAGCTCTGCATTATTGAATCTAGACAGAGTTTTTGTAAGAGTAGAAGCTTTATACATGTTAGGGTTGACAATAGTTACCTTTCTAACTTTTTTGTTTAGCTTGTCAGCTCTAATAATGCTTTATCATGGGGGAAGAATTCCATGGTCTTTTACATGACGTTTTAGTCATGATCCAATAAGGGCAACTATATATGGTGCATAATAAGAAATCCAGGTATGCAGTTTAGTGATTTTGATTTTATTATAAATGCTACATACACTTACTGAGGTAAAGTAGAGGTGTTTGGAATTATTAGAGGTGACCAGAGGTGATGTGGGTGATAGGAGGCAGAAATGGAAGGAGGGCCTGGGTTAGCATGTTTGTCACCACACTGTTTAATTGTTCAATAATTTTGGAGGGAGTGAAGTTGTTTATAATTGTAATTCTTATTTTGCTCTGTTCTGGGGTGGTAGTCAGGACAGGTTAACATTTTGCATTTAAAGTAAAGAGTAAGTGAGCTGCTGTGGAGCAAATTCTGGTGAAGAGTTTTGGAGAGAATGGTTTAAATTGAGGCTTATAGTACGGGGAGGAAATTCTGGGTGTTGTAAGAAATGACAGTAATGTAGAATACTGGTGGAAGAAATGATAATGAGGCTGGAATGAATGTCTTTATTTTTTAATTAACCAGAACTGTGCTGAACAGATGCCAGTCTCTCCTTTATGTACCAGATCTTCTTGTACCTTTCAGAATAAAAGTCTGCATACACTGTAGCTTGGTTAACAATGTTTTACTATGTACAGTGGAGGTAGATGTCAACAATATCCAAATCAAATCTTAATGTCTATAGCATCTGCACTCTTTATACTGTCAGTAAATTCTGTGCTCGGAATGTCAAATTTTACTGTCTTCAATAACAGTGCTGGTAAACTGAAATAGACTGAATTATAATTGCCATAGTTCTGCACTCATTATACTATCCCTAAATTCTGTACTCAGAATGCTATTATGTCCACAGCTTCTGCACTCATTTTCCTTTCCTTCTGAATAATATAATTAATATTCTGGAATGCTGGACATTTGACCTGACTTCTGCACTCACTCTCGAGTATCTGTACCAAACGTCTCTGGATTGCACTACAATGACTTTCACTGTATGAGTCTAAATGAATTAACTGTGTTTGAGGTATCTCCTAATACCAAAACCCTGTAAGTTTCTACACGCCTCTTTCACCTTGGTTGCCAAGCTTCATACCATGTAAATAAGATCTGTTTGTAGTCAATGCGCTGCACATTCTGTTCTTACCAGTATTCTTGTGTGAAGGTTATTTTCACTGATTGAAAGTCCATTCACTGAATCTGCATGTAAAATGTAAAGGCCTGCTTTAATATGTCTGCATTTCTAGACTTATGCAAAGAGAATACTGTATTTTTGTCTTTAAATAAAAGCTGGTCTTACAGGTCTAAAAGTGATTTGATGGTTTGTGATGAGAGAAAGCAGTAGTAGTGGAAAAGTTAAGCTGGTGAAGAGCATATTTACTTGTGATGAGATGGGGAGACAATGAAGTTATAACGGTAGACACAAAGATCTGTGACAGTTAGAGTGATGTTATATAAAGTTAAGAGTGATAAGGGTAGTGTGTGCGTTGGATAAGAAGTGATATTGATACAGCTGGGAATCTAAGTGAATAGTGAGCAAACTGGTTAACAGCAAGACAGAGCTGGGAATCACAGACAAGAATTCGTAGTACTGAGTATGAATAAGAATAAGGTGAGAAGGTAGAACATAGAAAGGGTGGTATGAATTCAAGAGTAAAAATGAATTAGGAGTAAGGTTGTTTAAAATAAATGATACTCAAGTTCGTTAAGGAAGAGGTGAGTTTATAGATTGAAAGGGAAAGGAGGGCAGTAGTGCAAAAGGAAAGAAAGGTGAACATTTACTGGGCAGTCATAGAGTGATTGAGTGGGAAAGACAATGTCAAGTGACTGAGAATAAGCGACTAGGGAGGAGAGCATTAATACTACTGTGACGGGTGGTATAGGCTGGGTGAATGTCTGCAAATTGTCCCAATATGTAGCTGTGGCTTTAAGCAGGTCTGTGATGTCATTAAACAATGGCAGAAGAGCACAGGGATTAAATGTGTGGATTTGTGGGTTGGCTGAGCAGTTGTGTGTGTGTGTGTGGGGGGGGATGAGCCACAATCAGTCTGGGCCTTCTCAAACCCAGTGATTCTACACATCCAGCCCAAGAAAGGTAAATAAATGGACTGAGTTTCTAACTGGTAATATAATGGGGAATGTAAACCTCCCCATGTAAACCAGCAAACCTCACTCAACATGAGTGGAGCACTTCATAACAGAATAACCAAAAGTAAATAAAGTAAACAATTAAATAATACTTTGTTACAAATAAATGAATGTATTAACTAAAAGTCAGTGCTTTCATCCACACCTACCAAAGATTTCATCAGACTGAAATTCACTTTACTTTGATAATATGATAAAAACACTAATCAAATAAAAATATAAACATCACAATCAGATGTACTCATATAAATATGTCATTAATACCTAAATTCACAAATTTAAGATCACATAAATAAAATTTATTGAATTTCAGTCTGATGAAGTCATATGTTTGTACAATACTTATGTTTTAATTTCCTAAGCATTCCACAGAACGATATTATATCCAATCACAAGTACAGTTTGTTACATTTTCTTAAAACAGATTCCAAAAACGTAACACTCAGTTTCTTAGAATCCATTTTTCAAACACAAAATAAACTGGTAACAACTAGCGATCCAACAGCAGTCCTCTATATTATTATGTTATACAACAACATACAGCTGTTGCAAAGGAAATGTCTGCAACAGGGGGATACAGTAGTAGCTCAAACAGGGAAAAGGCAAGACAGCTTTCTCAGTAAAGTCTGAATGAAAAATTAATTGGGCTCAAAGATACCAATAAAAACTGCAATTTATTTCTGCAAGTCACTAGTCTGTAATCAGACTTGACTGGGGAAGGACATACCAGGGGAACAATAAAACAAGAAATATTCATAAGGACCAGGTAAGAAAACTATGTCCTCTAGTTAGCTTGTAAGCAATCTGGTCCGGGGAGTTTCAGAAGAGGCAACTTTATGCAAACGCTATGTTTTTTTTTTTTTTTTTTTTAATAAATTACACTTTTTGTTGGGATCCTTTAGCCAGAGGAGTTTCTACAGCATGGTAAAATACCAAGACAGCAGAAGAGATACTTGTGACTGTTGCATTTGCTTATGTGGTAGGAGGGATCCTCATTTACGCATCATGATCTTGCTAACAGTGTCTTGCATTAACTACAACTACGCGCTCATTTTAAGACATCCATCACTTTGTGCAATGCTAATTTTCATTAGTATGCCATTTCAAATTACGATTCCATCTCATACCTGGCATCCAGTATGTGATTTCCACACTTTTATCTGCATTTCATTTTTACGACTGATAGATTCACTCACCTTCCTTTGGGAAGCTTTGCGTCTTGTAGCATGAGAGCCCATATCTGGTGCGATCCTGCCATTGCTATCCACAAAACGCTGTCTGCACAATCCTCTGCAATGTAATGGATGAAAAGAGAAGTTTAACAGTATTAGCAGGTTTGTATTTGGCTTAAACAGCCAACTTTAAATTAAAATAATTAGGAAAATACGTAAAATGTTCACACATTTCTTGCACTACAGATTCAACTCAAAGAACATGGTTCAACTAAGCAATTAAGTCTGAACAGGAAAAAGAAGTTATGTACTCACCATAACGTTCCATCTGAGTAGTTATACTTCATTTTTCTTCAACCTGTGGGCATTCGGATCCATATCGGATCCGAGCCGGCAACTTTACAAGCATCTGCTCCGAGCTCCAAGCTCCTCCCACTTACCCATTATACACTGCCATCTACTGCCTTCCCTCAGATCAAATTTGCTGCAAACCAATACTAACCAGCAACTCAAACTAGAAAGAAACCATAAAATGATCATAAACACGAGAAGGTTGGGGGAAGGAGGATGGGACAGTTGAAGAAAAATGAAGTATAACTACTCAGATTGAATGTTACTGGTGAGTACATAACTTCTTTATCTGAAGTAGTTAACTTCATTTTATCTTCAACCTGTGGGACAGAGTCCCCAGCTACTCACGCCCCTGGGAGGCCCTTATGGAAGGATATTCCAGAGCACTGCAGAGCCAAAAAATGGTCTCCCTCTAGAGATTAAATCCAACTTATAATGAGAAATGAAGGTATGCGACTTAGCCCAAGTTGCAGCCGCACAAATGTCATCCAGTGACACCCTAGACCAGAAAGCAGCAGATGTCACCATAGATCTGGTAGAGTGAGCTTTAATCGGACCAGCTGGAGACAATCTTTTGTCTTTGTAAATTTGCAAAATACATAGAGTAATCCATCTAGCTAAAGAGACTTTGGAGATGGTCTTACCCAGAAAGGGCTTAGAAAATGACACAAACAACTGGTCAGACTTACGGAAGGGCTTTGTTCTGTGCAAATAAAAATTAAGTTGTCTATGAACATCTAGTAAATGCAGTTTATATTCACCTAGGTTTTGAAAATTTGGGAAGAAAACAGGCAGATTAATTGTTTGACTCAGATGCCACTTTTGGTAAGAAAGAAGGGTTTGTGCAGAGAGAAACCCTATCCTTATGGAAGATCAAATAAGGGGGCACAGCAGACAAGGCCTGAAACTCAGAAACCCTCCTAGCTGAAGTAAAAGCCACTAGGAAAGCTGTCTTCCAGGATAGAAACTTTAAATCCACTGAAGCTGCAGGTTCAAAGGGGGGAGCAACCAAGGCCTGAAGAAACAAAGTAAGGTCCCAGGGAGGAACAGCATTCTTAACTGGAGCACGTAAAAGAAAAGTGACTTTAAAAAAAGCCTTGCACAATCTGGAAGAGGCCAGGGCATTCATGTTCTTGCCAACATGAAAATTTGAAATAGCTGCCAGTTGCAATTTCACAGTGGAAGAACTGGCCCCTTGTTGAAAAATGCTGGCTAAAAATTCCAGCACCGTGGATACAGGGGCCGTAAAGGGATCCAGCTTTCTCTGAGATGTCAAAATAGAAAATTGTTTCCATTTACTGCGGTAAAACTTCCTGGTGGAAGACTTATGAGACTCCACCAGAATAGTTTTTACTGAAGACGAAAGACCGGGAGTCCTGGCAATTAAGGGAACTGGAGCAACCAAGCTGTCAGCTGGAGGCTGTCCAGGTTGGGTGGACAGATGCCCGAATGATGTAATATGAGATCCAGGCAGGGATCTAGAATCCAAGGAGGAGCTAGAACATGAGACCAGAGTAAGGGGAACCAAACCGGACGAGGCCAGAATGAGCCAATGAGGATCACCTTGCACCGCAGTCGACAGGCCTTCTGAATAAACTTTGGAATGAGTGGTAACAGGTGATAAGCATACAGAGGCCCGGTAGGCCAAGCATGGACTAGAGCGTCTCTGAGGGATTCCTCTGGTGAGGGGATCAGAGCGAAGAACTCACTGCAGCATTGGAAGGAGATGCGAAGAGATCACAGCAAGGCTGACCCCATGCAAGGAAGATCTCCTCCGCTACTGACTGCTTCAGAGACCACTTGTATGGCATCAGAATAGCCCGACTCAATTTGTCCGCTAAAATGTTGGAGCGTCCCGAGATGTGCATTGCAATCAGAAACTGACTGTTGAAGATCGCCCACTCCCAAACTCTCATGGCCTCGTGACACAGAGGGGAAGATCTGGTTCCTCCCCGTTTGTTGATGTAACAGACAACAGATATGTTGTCTGACTGAATTGCAACAGTTCCCAGAGGAAGTACAGTATGGAAGGCCTGCAACGCTAAAAGCACTGCTCTCATCTCCAGTACATTGATGTACAATCCAAGGAAGATCAGTATGGAAGGCCTGCAACGCTAAAAGCACTGCTCTCATCTCCAGTACATTGATGTGCAATCTGGTCTCGATCTGGGACCACGTGCCTTGGACCGTCCTTCCCAGATAATGCCCCCCCCCCCCACCCTAGCTGGGAGGCATCCATGGTCACTGTGGCTTTGACTGTGGATGGAACAAATGGGCGTCCCGCTACAATCTCTAGAGACTGGACCCACCAGGGAAGTGACACCCTGCAGGCTTTGCTGATATGAATTGGGTATTCCATGGGGAGATCCAGCCAAGACCACTGTACGGCTAGAGTCCACTGTAGAACAAGCATGTGAAGACACATGCAGGGGAGTAGACAAATTGTGGCAGCCATAAAACCCATGGCTCTGAAAACATCCGTCGCCGTCAGCAACCTGGCGCCAAGAATCAGTGATACATGAGCCCTTAGGCTCTGGACCCTTTTTGGAGTTAGGAAGACTTTCAATTGAAGGGTATCCAGCCGTGCTCCGATAAAGTCCAAGATCTGAATAAGATTCAAGAGTGACTTGGGAACATTGACTGTAATCCCTAAAAAGGCTGCAAGATGTAGGAAGAAATCCCTGACTTGGCAAAGAAGATGCTTGGTGGAAGCAGCGAGGAGCCAATCGTCTAGGTAAGGGAATACCTGAATCCCCTGAAGCCTCAGGTGAGCCGCTACTACTGCCATTACCTTGGTGAACACCCTGGGGGCTGTGGTGAGACCGAAGGGTAGGGCCCGGAACTGATAATGACTGGCTCCCAGCTGGAAGTGAAGGAATCTCCTGGAGCTTCTGTGTATCTTGATATGGTAGTAATCATCCTGGAGATCTATTGAGCACATCCAGTCACATTCTCGAAGATAAGGTAGAATGGACTGTAGCATGACCATCCAGAATTTCTGTTTGGCGACAGTCAGATTTGAAGTTGACAGGTCCAAAATGGGCCTGAGGTCCTCCGTCTATTTTGGCACTAAAAAGAACCTGGAGTAAATGCCTAATCCAGTCTGATCGGGGGGACCGGTTTGATGGATCATTTTTGAAGCAGCTTGGAAACTTCTAGCGCTGTCGCCTCCCTTTGAGTGGGTGGGACATCTGGAAGATGCTTTGGTCTGATTGGAGGGGCAACAAAAGGAATGGTGTAACCTCTGGATATTATATGTAGCACCCAACGGTCTGCAGTTATGGACTCCCATGCCGCCAGGTGCAATGATAATCTTTCCCCGAATGCCTCCAAAGTAGGGCAACACCTCAGAGTTGCTGCGCGGGCCTGTCCAAGAAGGGCTCCCTAGACCCAAAGTTCCTCAGACCCTTCTCTGCCTCTGGGTCAGCGTCTATCCTGTCCCCCTCTGCCTCTAGGGTCAGCATCTATCCTGTCCCCCTCTGCCTCTAGGAGACGAGTTGTCCAGAGTCCCAGGAAAACTGAGATTTCCAGACCACATCTTCTTTTGCCCTCTCTGATTCCAGGAAAAGGATCTTTCAGGGTTAGAGAAGTGGATTCCGATGGCAGACAACGTCTTCCCATCTTTCTCACTCTGAACAAGGGTGTCACGGACGGTCTTCCCAAAGAGAGAAGAACCATCGAAGGGGGCATTCAAGACGCCTTGAAGGGGTCCACAAACTGATACAATCTGAGCCAAGCATGTCGCCTGATAGCAACGCCAGTCCCAGCTGCCCTAGCTGCTCCTTCCGTAGCATGAGAAAGGAGGCGCATGGGCATGTTCTGATTTCAGAGTAGACATCTTCACGGAGAACAGATGCTTATCCTCCTGCAACACAAACTCTGGGGGCGACTCAGCTAACTCCGTGACTATGTCCCGCTGCAGTCGTATGACGTGTGCCAAGTAGTTCAGCGCTCATATGGAAAATGTCACTGAAGAATATACTTGCTTCCCAAATCGATCCACAGTCCTGGATTCCTTATCCGGAGGGTGGACCGAGGAACTTTCTTGAGCCAGTTCCCTCTTGGTGGCTGCTGCAACCACCATAGCGTCCACAGGGGATCCTTTATACCAGGCCGGTCTGTCAGAGGGTGGAGAGAGAATTTCATCCAGGCACTTTGGTATCGGCTCTACGGTGTCCAGCTCCTTCCATGCCCGCGTGGTAATAAGATCCACTAAAGGATACATCGGTGGGGACACCCAGGAAGTAGATGGGCCCGTGCCAAAAGCCTCCAGGAACACTAATTCATCTGAAGAAAGTTTTGGGGCTGATCAACCTCCCCTCTGGTGAAGGATCTCCATGATGTCTCCAAAGGAGACATCCTCGAGAGGTAACCTGGGGTAACCTTCTCCTTCATCCAAATCAGTGTCCTCAGTAAGGGGCTCAGGGGAGTTCAAGTGCTTCCTTTTGCACATGTGCTTACGATGCTCCTTCTCAGTGAGACTCTCTGAAGAGGGTTCATGAGCAACAGGGAGTTCCTCCCGGGGAACCGCCTGGGGCTCCTCTACCACGGGCTGTCCCTGAGACAAGATGACGAGAGTCGCAACTGAGTCCGCGGGAGTCTGGGCGGAATCCAAGTGAATAGGCTGGGGTCTCGATCCATGGGAGAGAACTCTCTCCACCACATCGAATGCCAAAGGAGAGCATACCTCCTTAGAGCCTAACAAGGAGGAAGCTCTCCTCGGCTCCGTCATGAGGATCGGAGCCAAGGTTAAGGTAACCAGAGCTCTGAAGGAACGGCCTGGATCCGACAAGCTCAGAGATGAAGACACATCCATCCCCTCGGGTCCAACTCCCAGTCCTCTGCCCCGAGAGCTTCTCGTATCCAAGCTAGTCGGATCTGAGGAACTCAAGGTAGTCACCGGAGTCGAGGTTGGTGGAACCATCGGCACTGACTCCCCAGCTCCGAAGATCTTCGGATCTGTGTACCCCAAAACCGAAGGCCAGATCGGGGAAGGAGAAATCGGGTGAAAGAAAGGCATCAAGGTCCTCCCTCCAGAAGGAGAGGGGCCTGGCAAGACTCCCATCTGGATTTGGGTCCGAATGACTCTCCTCATCATCCTGTCCATTTCTGAAAGACTACAAGTCGAGCGAGCGACAGGATGCGACTGACTCAGATCTGGCTGGTCACTGGGAGGATCTCGAAGAAGGCCTTGGCCCCGTAGGCTCTGTCAGCTCCAGGGAAAATCTGTGGGAGTGGAGCCACGGAGAAACAGGTATCGAAACTTTAGAAGGCAGGCCAGGGAAGAACTCCTGATCAGGAGACCTCTCATGGGGCCTATCCCCTTTCTTTTCCTTGTCTCTCCCTCTCTCTGAATCCTTTAGTCTGTCCTTTTTGTCTTTGTCTCTCCCTTTAATAACTTCCCCTTCAGCAGGTCTAATGGGATGGTGAGTCCCAGCCTGAGGGGGCTGAGCAGGAGCTGCAGAAGAAGGAGCCAAGGCCATGACCATTGAAGAATCTAAGGTCAAAGCTGGAAGCAGGCCTTCAGCCACGAGTTTGGCCTTTCTGTCTCTTAGGGCCCTAGGATTGAACCCTGCACAAATACTGCATTGGATGGACCAGTGGGAAACGCCCACGCAAACAACACACTGAGTGTGGCCAACCGCTGGTGAAAGGTTATGACCACACTCTGTGCATTTTTTAAAGGTTGGTTTAGGCTGCTCAGACATCACAGCAAAACACACACCCAGTCACCAACAAAAAAACCTGGCCTGACCACACTAAGGGAGGGAAGGAACTACACAAAAAAACTACCTCACTTTTTTTTTGAAAACCAATGAACTAGCGCAGAGGAGGAAAAGGGAAAACTAATTCAGTGAAAAACTCACTATATCATCCACAAAAAGCACCGACAGTACCACTGAAAGCTCAGAGCTGCGGAGATCACGATGCTGATGCATGAAGCGGCAAACGAGATCTGAGGGAAGGCAGTAGATGGTGGTGTATTATGGATAAGTGGGAGGAGCTTGGAGCTCGGAGCAGAAGCTTGTAAAGTTGTCGGCTTGGATCTGATATGGATCAGAATACCCAACAGGTTAAAGATAAAATGAAGTTAACTACTTCAGATCTGTGCTTCAGAGGCTCATACTGGGAATTGCTCATACCTACACTCCCATCTCACAAACATTTATAATTAAGCAGCTAATGATTGTAAAATGCTAAATACTTGAGATGCAATCCCTGCATGATACGATTTAGCACTAACTCATGCTCTGGTTTGAGTAATGCAAGATTTACTCAAGATTGGTATGGCATTATCATAAGGGTGAAATTCGAGTAATGAAATAAAGCAATCCATGGGTAAATCCCACATTACCCACAATCAGGCATGAGTTACTGTAAATATACAGTGATATTATTTAAAAAAGAAACACCTTTCCATTATTTAAATAATGTCATTGTATAAACATACATTAGTGGTCCAGCTAACACTTGCATAGCACATAATATATAAACAGCTCCTAAGATACTTCCCTTCTCCACACCTGATTATGTCGGAGACTCATTGAGTGTGCAGTTATTTAAGTAACAGCTTTGACAATGGAGATACAGGTGAATGTTTCATTTAAATATAAGCCATTATGTTTGATTACTTACAGGAGATCTTACAGAGATTGGTTCTTCTTTTGCTGATATACAGTGAATCTGAAGACAAGTAAACAGATATAAATATTACACCATATGTCTACCATTTCCTTGTTAACAGTAGAAACAGATTCATGCAATTTGTAGTAAGTTTTGTCCTAAGACAGAACAATGATCAGCAAGTTTAAACAGGAATGTTTTCATAGACAACGTTTAGATAGAATAAAATACTGCACTGAGCACTTCTCCTGCTCCACCAAATCTTAAAGATGGTTAGCTGGACTTCTTACAGGTTCATAGGTAGGTAACTAGGCTATCTGCCCAAAGGGATTTATAAGCCTAGCTGGAAAGGGTTGGCTTTCGCCACCACCTTAGATTAGTTCCCCTGTGCCTCTGTCCAGCAGACCCATTGAAGTGATCCCCGGGGTAAACTTTCTGTTTCCCATCCACTCGTCAAGGTTGCTCTTGAAGAGGGTTAGCGAGGAGCTCTGCCTAATGTAGATTGGAATCCTGTTTCAGAGCATGGGAAGTCTATGGGACAGGAATCTATCCCTCCAGCACATCCTATTTATTGTTGTGGTGAGGTTTAGGGCCCTGCAGTGTGTGGCTCAAGGGGATATGGTTTTCTTTAGGTAGAGCATGTCAATCAATTCTGGGTTGGACATGGCCTTGTATGTCAGGCAGAGATCACCTCTGAGTAGGAGGTATGCAACCGAGTACAGCTGGGGTTTCTTCAGTCGAGCTGCATAGGGCATCTGTTTGAGGCCAGTGATCCTCTTGGTGAGGTACTTCTGTGGTCTTTCCAGCTGTTGCAGGTGTCTTGTAAGGTACATGCCAAATGGGGCGCTGTACTCTATGATGGGTCTGATGATTGATGCGTAGAGGGGCACAATGTCCTCCTTTGATCTTGATGTAAACCCTTTTGTGATTAGGTGGGCCACACAGAAGGATTTGCTAACCACTTTGGCAATATGATTGTCAAGGGATAGGTTACTATCTACTTGGGTCCCCAGATCCCTTATTATGTCTTCCGTATTTAGGGGGCTACCACCTATGTGGTAGTTTGTGGGTACTATGTTTTTTCCAAAGGGGATGACTATGCACTTTTTGGCATTTAGCTTGAGGCCATAGTTTTGACACCAGGTATCTGTCTCAGTGAGACCCTTTTGGAGAATGCTCCTGTGCTTGCCTGTACCTCTGTGAAGTATATGCCGAACAGGAGTGGTCCTAGGACTGAGCCCTGGAAAACGCCACTTGTAACTGGTTTAGAGTCATATACAGCTCCCGTAACTCTTACCATGTGTGTTCTGTCCGTGAGCAAGTTGGCAACCCATCTCGCGATGTAGGGGTTTATGTTCAGCCTGGTGATCTTGTCTATAATACCTGAATGGGGAATGGTGTCAAAGGCCTTTGGGAGGTCTAGGTAGGCTGTGTGGACCACCTTTTCCTCATCTATAGCCTTGGTAACTGTCTCAAAAAAGTCCACCAGGTTTAGGAGGCATGATCTGCCCTTAACAAAGCCGAACTGGGTAGGGTCCAGTGTTTGGAGGTTCCCAATGTCTCTGTTAATGAGATCCATGATGATGCGCTCCATAGCCTTGCAGACCAAGCTAGTCAGGCTTAAAGTGCGATAGTTCCCGGGATCATTTGTTGCTCCACCTTTGTGGCACTCTATGGGCACATAGTCTGTGGAGAGGCTGAGTTTAAACAGTGTGTTTAGGGGAGGGGTTAGTTCATCTTTGAGCTCTTGTAGGACACAGCCTGGTACACTGTCTGGTCCCACTGATGCTGTGTTTTTGCTTTGGAGAGGGCTGTTTTAACCTCAGTGTCTGTGATTTCAGGGGTACTGCATTCTTCTGGTATGGTTATGGTCCCTTTTGGGGGTGAGTTGGGTTGAAGTTTGCAAAGAACCTGTCTGCCAGGATGTTGGCAATATCGGTCGGTTCAGTGTATTTTGTACCATTCTGCACTAACTCCGAGCAGATCTGAGAATTGCCACTTAGATTCTTGACATAGCTAAAGAATTCCTTGTGGTTATTTTTGGAGTCCTTGGCAATTTTTCTTTCAAAGCTAGCCTTAGATGATTTTATGAGGGATCGTAGTTTCTTGCTGATTATGATCAGGGATGTCTTCATTTCTTGGGATTTTACTCTTTTTATGTACTAGTTTCCTTCTTCTATTGTATAGCTTGTTTATGGCAGGGGTCCACCAGACTGGTTTCCTTTGCTTGGAGGAGTGAGTCTTGGTTTTCTTCCTGCATAGTGTTTAATTTACGATAGTCACAAGACCACTTTGTCCAGTCAACATGCACATTTTAGAATACTAACAATGCTTTCACTGTATCATCTCTTATAACCTTATGGGACTGAGTCCTTTTTCCTACTGGACTAAGACCCACCCACTGAATCAAATGTCTAGTAAGCTCTAAAACATTTAACAGGATTGTAACCTCACAGAAATACTAGTTGGCCAAATACAGCTTCTAGAAGCAAATGCTACTATTACTATTACTAATTAAAGAAAGTATTTCCAATACAAGTCACAGCAACATAGGACGTGTGCTGCATTGCCATTAATGGTATAACTATGTACTTTGTTCAATGAAATCTTGTCACTAAGCACAACAGGATCATAGGAAATACAAGGCAATTGAGTCTTACGACCATTTACACCTTACCAGTACCCACACCTTTAGACTCTGTCTACTTTTTCAAGGAGGCCTAGACCAGTCAATCCATGGATGGATTTTTATTTTTTTATTTTATTTTTTATTTTATTTTAACATTTGTTTACCAGGAAAGTCCAACTCAGAACGAAGCCAATTTTCAGCGGAGGCCCAGGGAGAAATGTTCCAGATACATGTCTTTGTAACATGGGAGGAAACCCATATGAACGCAAGGAGGACATGCAGACTCATGTAGCCTTACAAATGTCCAGTAGCCATCTGATTGAAGGTAATGCATTGCTCTGTTTAATATGCAGTGATAGTCTACTGCATTAGTAGGAAAGGGGCTGAGTAATGAACCTATATGCCCACCATGTTTTATCTACCTGCTAGTGAAGATTCAGATCGCTGGTTCTGGTATTTGTGGGACTATTACATTTGTGGAGATATAAAACATCCAGGACCAGGATCCGGGTCTTTAATGAAAAGGAAGGCAAGGTGCAGATCTCCTCTCAGGAATCTTATAAGACACCAAAAAAAACGGACTCTGCTTCCAGTCTTTTCTGACAGTTCAGGGTGTTTTAAGCCAGTGATCTTAGTTACGGACCTCTGGGGTCTTTCCAGTTGTGTGTTATCCCAAATGGGGCACTGTACTGAATAAATGACGTAATGAATGCTAAGTATAAGGGGACAATGACCTTGTTCAATCTGGATGATATTCCGTCAGCTCTAAGTACAAGTACTGGACATCTGGGTGTTACTACTTAGTTTCTGAACATAGCTAAAAATGAATTTGTAATTGTCCCTAACTTTAGATGCTAACCTAAGTTCATGGGCTGCCTTAGTAGGCCTAATAGTATTTTTCTTTTTTGTTCCATCTAGCTTCATCCTACAGCACTCTAACCCTAGTAACTCATGTTCACTGCCACCTCTACCTGTGTCATCCATCATCACCTGAAGTTAATCAGTTACAGGCTGGGGCCAGCTTGGATCTTGAAGGCATCCTGGGGGTCATCAACCATCACCAGTTTTTCTTTCTTTTTTTTTTACTTTATGACCTACCCATTTCCCCTCGTTTGTTAATTGAAATACAGAGGGTCTACCCTCCACTTTGGACCATGCCACACTTCAAGGAGTGTCACTGATAAGTAACCCCCCCCACAGGATATGTACTCCCATCCCCTCCCTGCCACTGCCCCAGATGCCCAGGTCACTAATCAAACTTGGATGTCCTGGGTCATAGTTAGGGCTTTATCATTCTATGCTATGGGGCTGGCTGTAGTATTTTTCAAGTTTTTAGTCAAATGATCTGCTGTATGTTTAAAGGATTTTTGTTCTTTTATTGTACAGTTTATTTATGTTTGGTGGACCACCGGGGTGGTTTGGTTTAAATTTCACATTATATTGATCTAGTTGGGACTGTCAGTTCTATACTTTTGTCTAAGTGGGCATAAAACTCATTTAAAAAGTTACCTGCTGTGGCAATGTCTGGGGTGATGCTGCTATAAATAGATTTTAAAACTGCACAGTCAAATGAGATGAGAATAACATGTTTGAAATCCTTGAATTTCGAGATGTTTGTACCACTCGGTTTAGAGATTTTAAAGGTGAAGGTCACAAGTTTATGAACTATCTTAACTGGGGAAGGAGACACCAGAGGAATAAAGTACACAAAAAAAGTTATATTGTATATATAAGTATCAGGCCAAGAATGCTATCTTCTCAAGTGAGTTTGTTAACAATCTGTTCCAAGGAGTTTTTGTTTATTACTTACAAATGCCTTCTACCAGCACCTACAGGACTGCATGGATCAGGCAATCCCAAACAAAACTAAGACTCTCTGTACCAAAGGCAAGCGTCCAGTCTGGTGGACCCCAGCCATAAACAAGCTCTACAACAAAAGGAGGAAGCTACTACAAGATAGAGCAAAATCCTTGAAAGGTAAGACACCTTTGATCATTATAAGTAAAAAACTAAGAGCTCTCATAAAATCATCCAAGGCAAATTTTGAGAGAAAAATCGCCAAGGACTCTAAAGACAATCATAAGGCCTTCTTTAGCTATGTTAGAAACCTAGGAGGAAACTCCCAGATATGCTCAGAATTAGTTCAAAATGATGTGAAAATTACTGAACCTACAAACATTGCTAACATACTGGCTGACAGGTTCAGTGCAAACTTCTCCCCCCCCCCCCAAGAGGAGAGATATCTATTCCAGAGGATTGTAGCCCCCCAAACATCTCCAACGCCCAGGTGAGAACTGCCCTCACTAAAAACACAGCATCCATGGGACCGGATGGTGTCCCCGGCTGTGTGCTTCATGAACTCAACGAGGAATTAAACCCTCAGTTAGGACAGCTGTTTAATCTTAGCCTCACCTCAGGACACGTACTCAAGGAGTGGCGCACGTGACTGTGGTCCCACTTCATAAGGGCGGTGCCTCCACAGACCCTGGAAATTACCGCCCATTAGCTTGACAAGCCTTATTTGCAAAGCCATGGAGAGGGTCATAATGGAACTCATAAATAAAGACATAGGAACTTGCAGACTTTGGATCCAACCCAGTTTGGCTTTGTCAAAGGCAGATCCTGCCTCTTAAACTTGGTTGACTTTTTCGAGACAGTCACCAAGGCCATTGATGAGGGAAAGGCAGTCCATACAGCCTACCTCGCCCTGGCAAAGGCCTTCACACAATACCCCACTCAGGTATCATCGAAAAACTCATCAGCTTGAATGTAAACCCATACATCACAAGATGGGTTGCAAACTGAGAACCCACAGGGTCAGAGTTGCTGGAGCCATGTCAGACTCAAAGCCTGTCACAAGTGGTGTCCCACAGGGCTCAGTCCTGGGTCCACTCTTGTTCGGCATCAACTTTTCTGAAGTACAAGCAAACACAGGAGGGTTATGGCTGACAAAGTTTGCAGATGACTGCAAACTGGGCCATAGTCGAAAACACATCTGACACAGATATCCTCCAGAAGGGCCTCACAGAAACGGATAACTGGTGCCAGAGCCATGGCCTGAAGTTAAACGCCAAAAATAGTCATACCCTTCAAACAAGGTTACCCCTAGCTACCATATAGGTGACAATCCACTGAGCACAGAAAGTCATCAGGGATCTGGGGACCCAAGTTGACAGTAGTCTTCGCTTGACACTCATGTTGCTAAAGTAGTTAGGAAAACCTTCTATATCGCCCACCTGATCATGAAGGGATTCACATCTAGATCAAGGGAGGTCATCGCCCCTGTACTCATCACTCATTAGACCTATGATTGAGTACAATGCCAATGTATCTGACCAGACACCTGATGCAGCTTGAAAGGCCCCAAAAGTTCCTCACCAAAAGGATAAAGGGTCTCAAAATATGTCTTATGCTGCCCGACTGAAAGAACTCCAGCTTTATTCAGTCTCATACCGCTTGCTCAGAGGTGACCTGTGCCTGACATATAAGGCCATGTCAAACCCAGATTTGATGAATATGCTTCACCTCAAAAAATCTAGATCCCTCAGAACCACAAGGGCGGAGACTTAAACCTTGACACGTTATAAATAGATGCTGGAGGGACAGATTCATCACCCAGAGACTCCCTATGCTGTGGAACAAAATCCCGGTACATGTGAGGCAGAGCACCTCGCTGGCCTTGTTCAAGAGGAATCTTGACCAATGGATGGGAGAGGATTACTTCAGTGTCACTGCTTGACAGAGGCACAGAAAAATGATAGGCATAGTTTTTATTCAAACTAAAGGGGTGAAAAAAGCATATAACTATGGGCTAGGCTTATAAATGCCCTTGGGCAGATAGCCTAGTATGAACCTATGAACCTATTAAGTAAGAACCTCTGGGCTTATCCTACATTGGAGGTACAGGTGCTCCAGTTTATTGATTAGTTCTTGTTTATAGTGCATTCATCAAGTATATTTACAAACTTTACAAGTTTATCAAGGAATGCAGAGAATGTCCTGTAAGACTACACATATGTACCTAGTCCTATTTAGTGTGATTTACAGCTAAATGAGTTCTGTTTGTGGGCCTTAGGGAACCTGTTTAGAGCTGATATGCTCCATAACAAACAAGGAGATGCCAGCAGAGGGGTCATCAGGTCTGAACGCATGGTATGTGCAAAACACACGTATGGAAGCAGTGCCTTCAGAGCACCTGAACAACAGATATGGATGTGATGTGAATGGAGGAGAGCCTCAAGGTTGGACATTTTGATGATGAGACTTTTGGCACTGAGCACAGCCACCTTAATGTGATCCTTTTTTGGATTTGATATGTCCATCAAGTTCGGATGTCCATTATGTGGATTCTGCCTAAAACAGGCACTATGGGTGAAATACAGACTTAAGCTGATATGTAGAAGCCTTGGAATGAGAGGTGCAGGCCACTCTTCACAAAGCAAAGATTACTGAGCACCTTTATCCATGCTGACACACACACAATCCTTCCTGGAATGACACCAACTATGTAACCCGTGTCTGCTGAAGCCAATTATCTTTCTTCTAGACCTAAGCATCATTCTTGGAAGGACTTCACTCAAGAACAGTGTCATGCCTGCATTTGTTAAAGGAATGGGGAGTTCTGCCATGCCTGTCTGCATACTCCTCAGGCTTTTGCGTGCCAAGTCTTTCACCCTATGTGGAATGGACAACCACCATGCCGGAGTCAGATTTTCTAGGTAAAAGGGCCTCAAGGGCCCTGGACATATCAGAAATCCTTGCAACTGAACAACAGTCCACCATCATTCTGTCCTTGTATAGCCAACTGAGAGGAGAATCTGTGTGTCTTAAGTGTACAGTCACGGATTACTAAAGCGTACATTGCTATCTTTTAATAAGAGTAACAGTGATGCAGTCAACATGATCCATGTTTCTTTAGACAACCAAACACTAAACTGCTCATTAACTTCTAAACAAAAGAAATAGTAACTCACATACTCCATAAGACACTCTCAACACATCAGCACACACCCATTCATAGGCAAGCTCAACTCACATGCACATGTAGACAGTCGTACATAAATATACAAACACAGTCTAACTGAAGTCACTAACATAAAGCAGCAGTGTAAATCACCACAAGCATAAGGGGGAGATTGATCATTCTCATACACAAAGCGAGCACAAAATAATAATAATAAAATATGGGTAATAATAAACAAAACCGATAAAGGGAATCAGAACAAAATAAAGTTATGAAAAGAATGAAAGGAACTCTTTCACAAATATGTACACATTCACTAAACGCCAGTGCTACCAAATAAACAGAAAACATAAGGAAAGTTATAAAAAATAATTTGTTTGTGTCTTTCGGCTTTTCTCAGTTAGGGGTCACCACAGCGGAACTCCGGTCCGCTAATGATTGGTAGTGGATTTTTACGTACTGGGTTACCAGCCCTGATGCACAACCTTCAACGAAGGCATGCCCCATTCACGTATGCCTCCACACAGAAGACGCTCTAGCTGAGAATCGAACGGGACAACGTCTTGCTATGAGGCGACAACGCTACCGCAGCACCACCACCGCAGTACAAAGTTATAAAAAATAATAATTCTCTAAATATAACAGTATTGAGTGTGAGTTATATGGTAATTAACTCTGAAGCATGGGTAAACACTGCATGCCCTGCATCCCACAACCAATTACTGCTACAGCTCTAAAGTGCAGGTAAATACTGCATCCCACAGCCAATTACTATTAAAGCTCTGAAGTGTGGGTAAATACTGTATGCCCTGCATCCCAGAGTTAATTACATCTGTGCAATGACAGAGGCCTGGTTCAAGGCTCCAGAGAGCACCCCTGCATTACCAGGCTATAATTCATACCATACTTTTTGGCCACCTAACCTGGACTGAAACATTAAAGACGGAGGCATGTCCATCTTCATTAAGGATATCCACACCTCCAGGCTAGTTGCTCAACATAATGCATCCGAAATTATCCAAGTGCAACTAACACTGGGCAAGACTGCAATCCAGGTTGTAGCTTGTCACAGATCCCCCACCATGCCCCGGGATTCCCACTCTTCATTTCTTAAGATACTGGAAAATATTAAGGTACAACCCAATACCTTAATTATGGATGATTTCAACTACCCCACCATCAACTGGGAAAACTACTCATGTACCAACTCATTCGCTCAACGTTTTCTGGAATTCATAAATTCCAACGCCTTAGATCAGCTTGTCCACACCCCCACCAGGAGCAGCAATATCCTGGACCTGGTCATTACCTATATGGGTAACTGGTGTTCCACGCCAGAGGTCAACTCCTTGCTGGTCAGATTCGACCACAAGCTAATCACCCTAGACATCCATATCCCACCCCCACTCCACCCCCATTAAGGAAACCACCATCAAAAACTACTCCAAAGCCAACTTCATGCTTCTTAAGACAGAAGTGGCAAACTTCACGACACCCATGCAGATGGAAAATAGAGGTATTACTGCTGAATCTTACACAAATGCACTGTATAAGCACATACACGAGTGCATGGATCATGCCATCTCCAACAGAACCAAGATGCTATCCTCCAAAAAAAAGGAAGCCAATCTAGTGGTCCCCTGCCATAAACAAACTCTACAACAGAAGGAGGAAGATGTTGCAAAAAAGAGTAAATTCCCAAGATTGGAAGAACTCCCTGGTCAGCCTCAGCAAGAAGCTGAGATCCCTCATAAAATACACCAAAGCCAGTTATGAAAATAAAATCGCCACCGATTCCAAAGACAACCATAACGCATTCTACATCTATGTCAAGAATCTCAATGGCAACAGTCAGACCTGCTCTGAGCTACAGCACAATGGCACAAAATATACAGAACCAACTGATATTGCCAACATCCTGGCAGATAGGTTCAGTGCTAACTTTACCCCCTCTCACCCTCCAAAGGGCCCATCTTAATATCAGAAGAATGCAAAGCCCCTGTAATCACGGATGAACAAGTAAAGACCGCAGTCTCCAAAGCCAAGAACACAGCATCCATGGGACCAGACAACATCCCAGACTGCATACTGCAAGAACTACAGAACAAACTGGCACTCCACCCAAGTAACATGTTCAATCATAGCCTCACCTCAGGCTATGTGCCTACTGAATGGCACACAGCAACGGTTATCCCACTCCACAAAGGGGATGCCACCACAGACCTGAAACTACCGCCCCATCAGCCTGACAAGCCTGGTCTGCAAAGCCATGGAACATATCATCTTGGAGCTTATAAACAAAGACATACGTAACCTCCAAACCCTGGACCCCACTCAGTTTGGGTTTGTAAAAGGTAGATCATGTCTACTAAACCTGACTGACTTCATTGAAGCAGTCACTAGAGCCGTAGACAAGGGCAAGGCAGTGCACACAGCCTATTTTGACCTAGCCAAAGCTTTCAATACCATCTCCCACACTGAAATTATAGACTCACTAAGCAGGGCATAAATCCCTGTGTCACAAGATGGGTGGCCAACTGGCTCACTGACAGAACCCGCACAGTAAAAGTAGCCAACTCCAAGTCTGACTTCAGACCAGTGACGAGTGGAGTACCACAGGGTTCGGTCCTAGGTCCTCTCCTCTTCGGCATCTACTTCTCTGACGTGCAGGACAACACAGAAGGTCTTTGGTTAACAAAGTTTGCAGATGACTGCAAACTGGGAGCCATAACAGAATCACCTAATGACGTAGACATTCTACAAAAGGGCCTCACAGACACAGATGCTTGGTGTCAAAGTAATGGCCTCAAGCTCAATGGCAAGAAGTGCATTGTCATCCCCTTTAGGAAAAACTCAGTTTCCATGAACCACCACATAGGCGGTAGCTCACTAAACACCAAAAGTGTGAAAACAGACCTCGGGACACAGGTAGACAGTAGTCTCTCCTTTGATAATCACATCGCCACAGTAATCAGGAAATCCTTCTATGTGGCACACCTCATCACAAAAGGGTTCTCCTCTAGAAAAAAGGAGGTCATTGTTCCTCTCTACTCATCCCTCATTAGACCCATTATAGAGTACAATGCCCCGTTTGGCATGTATCTCACAAGACACCTACAACAATTGGAAAGGCCACAGAAATACCTCACTAAGAGGATTGTTGGCCTCAAACAGATGCCATATGCAGACCATCTCAAAAAACTCCAGCTCTACTCAGTCGCATATCGCCTACTCAGAGGCGATCTCTGCCTAACATACAAAGCTATGTCAAACCCAGAGCTGTTGGATATGCTACACTTAAGGAAATCCCAATCTCTCTGAACCACATGCTCCAGGGACCTAAACCTTGTCACCACAATAAACAGAACATGCTGTAGGAATAGATTCCTGTCCCAGTGACTTCCCATATTCTGGAACAAACTACCTATTCATGTCAAGCAAACCTCCTCATTGGCCCTTTTTAAGAAAAATTTTGATGACTGGATAGGAAATAGAAAATTCACCCTGAGGATGACTTCTGCGGCACTACTTGACAGGGGCACAGGAAAATAATTTTCTTGGATGGCGAAAGCCACGGAACCTTTTTGACTAGGCTTATATAGGCCCCAGGGCCGATAGCCTAGTACCTACCTATGAACCTATGAACTGCTAAAGTTCTGAAGTGCAGGTAAATACTGCACTCCCTGCATCCCAGAGTTAATTACTGCTAAAGCTCTGAAGGGCAGTTAAATACTGCACTCACTGCATCCCAGAGCCAATAATTGCTACAGCTCTGAAGCGTGGGTAAATACTGTACACCCTGCATCCCAGAGTTAATTACTGCTAAAGCTCTAAATTGTGGATAAATACTGCACACCCTGCATCCCACAGCCAATTACTGCTAGAGCTCTGAAGCATGGGTAAATACTGTACAAACTGCATCCCAGATTGAATTACTGATACAGCTCTAAAGCGTGGGTAAATACTGCACACCTTGCATCCTAGAGCCAATTATTGCTAAATCTCTGAAATGCAGGTAAATACTGCACACCATGCACCCCAGAGCCAATTACTGCTACCGTTCTGAAGTGCAGGTAGATAACTGCATGCCCTGCATCCCTCAGCCAATTACTATTAAAGCTCTGAAGTGCGAGTAAATACTGCACTCCCTGCATCCCAGAGCCAATCATTGCTAAACCACTGAAGAGTGGGTAAATACTGCACACCCTACATACCACAGCCAATTACTGATAAAGTGAAGCGCGGGTAAATACTACACACCCTGCATCCCACAGCCAGTTGCTGCTAAAGTTCTGAAGTGCGGGTAAATACTGCATGCCCTGCATCCCACAGCCAATTACTGCTAAAGCTCTGAAGCATGGGTAAATACTGCACTCCTTGCATCCCACAACCAATTGCTGCTAAAGCATTCTAGCTTAAATGATGGAATGTCCTTGAAAAGGAAGACTAAACCACAGAGGAGTTATTCAGTCAACACAAACCTCATATAAAGGGATATGGTTTTACAAACTGTTCTTCAAACTATAAATATATAATTATATTATAAGAACCAGTAAATGGAAAAATACTTTACCATACAATACATTTCATTTATCTAAAACTTTCACAGAGTGAAGTAATTTTTAAATCTATAAAACACATTCAAAAGTAGCCTGGATGAATTTATGGGTAACAATACATTACTCCAGATTAATATTAAATTTTAGATATTTAAAAACAGATTTCTAAAAGTCTGAACACTAGCTGATATATAAAAAATAAAACTGTGCAGGTAATTGCCTGTTCTTTACAATTATCAACCTGCCTTGTGTTTTTGTACAAAAGAAGTTATGACAGTTGTTAAATTGCCATGATGATTGCATACTAATGAAACAAATGTGAAGTTTTTGTATAGCGCAATTCATCAACAACACACATTCCCCCAGATAACAAATGAGCTAATGTTCTAAATTATGCTCACTTTAGAACTTCAGTGCTCTCTCTCTCTCTCTCTCATTTTTATACAGAAGTAATAAGTCAAGCTTATTTATACTTTAATGAGTATATATGCCTTTTCTTGATTACCGAGTTTTCACACAGCTGAACCAAGGCTTTGTAAGTGTGCATGAATATTGTGTATAAGCTAATGGAGCGCTGTTTACTCATGACTAAACCAAATTCACAGCTGACAGCTTCAGTGACATGCAGCAGAAAGGTTCTATGTAAAATAATTTCCTTAAATAATCTGCCTGTATTACTAAAGGTATAGATTGCAGGTTGTTATATATATCTCTAAAACACAAGGATTGCTGTCCTCTCAAATGTATACCATCAGTTTACTAACTGTCTGATATACAACAAATGACCTTGACTCTTCCAAATTAATTAAAAGCATTTGAAGCAGAAAACCTAACACCTTCTTCATTTCCTCAACTAACAATACCATCATCACCACACACTAAACTTTTAGGAGTAGAAACAGACTGCAAACTCAAATCTGATAGTCACATTTCCCAGACACTGAAAAGGGTACATAAAAAAACTTGGGTACTCTATATAGGAATAAACACTACTTTACCAAAAATACCACAATAGCCATTGCACAAACACACAATCTCCACATTATTGTATGCAGCCCCATCCTCACTAATCTCAAGAAAACTGAATTACAGCAACTTGAATCTTGCTACAATACACTTGTAAAATATGCCACAAATTCACCAGCTAGATTGCACCACTGCCTTGCACTGAAACAACTTAACTGGTTAGAGCTTCCCCAAACCCTAAAATATAATCAACTAAGATTAGCCCACAAAATCTGGTCAGAGCCATATAAAATACCAGCATTAGAAACTCTTCTTCATCCTATGTTACCAGCAGACCACTCAGGTCCTCATACAAACAACAAATAAAAACCCACTTATCCAAAAACTGAGCAGGGGACTCCCTATCTGCGAACTACATTGGTAAAATCTGTAATGAACTACCCATAAATATTACCTCTATACAAGCCTTACCACATCATCTCCAAAGTAAATCACTCTGCCCATGCTCCAACCCTGGCTGATACATAGGAATCCACTCTCAACTGCTCCTGCCTAATGTAAAACACAGAAACTAAGATTATTTTTAACATCACAATGTGACCTACCTCAAACAACATTCTTCCACTGATGTCTAAAGTCAACAGGAACACACTATGAGATCTTGCATACACCACAATCTTATTCTCCCCCTGACTCACCACACTCCACATCCCTGCATAAAATTCCTGTATAACATTGTCTAGACCACACTGTATAACATCATATATACTACATTGCATAATATTGCACATACTACGTTGTATAACATTGTATATACTACATTGTATAAAATTGCATATACTACATTACATAACACTGTATACACTACATTGTATAACATTGCATATACTACGTTGTATACCATTTGATATACTACATTGTATAACACTGTATATACTACATTATATAACTGTATACACTACATTATATAACATTGTATATACTACGTTGTATAACATTGCACAGACTATGCTGTATAACCTTGTATAGATTATATTGTATATCATTGCATAGACTACATTGTATAACATTGTACATACTACATTGTATAACACTGTATACACTACAATATATCACATTGTATATACTACATTGTATAACATTGTATAGGCTACGTTGTATAACATTGTATATACTACACTGTATAACATTGTATAGGCTACATTGTATAACATTGTGTATACTATATCGTATAACATTGTGTATACTACATTGTATAACATTGCATATACTACATTGTATACACTACATTGTATAACACTGTATATACTACATTGTATAACATTGTCTAGACTACACTGTATAACACTGTCTAGACTACATTGTATAACATTGCATATACTACATTGTATAATATTGTATAAACTACATTGTATAACACTGTATAGAATCCATTGTATAACAGTGTATAGACTACATTGTATAACACTGTACAGACTACATTGTTTAACACTGTATATACTACGTTGTATAACACTGTATACACTATGTTGTATAACATTGTATATACTACGTTGTATAACATTGTATAGACACACTGTATAACATTGTATAGACTAAACAGTATAACACTGTATATACTACATTGTATAACACTGTAATACAACATTGTATAACACTGTATATATAACATTGTATATACTACACTGTATAACACAGTATATACTACTTCATAACACTGTATATACTACATTGTATAACACTGTGTATACTACGTTGTATAACACTGTATGTACTACATTGTATAACGTTGTATATACTACATTTTATAACACTGTACAGACTACATTGTTTAACACTGTATATACTACATTGTATAACACTGTATACACTACGTTGTATAACATTGTATACACTACATTGTATAACATTGTATAGACACACTGTATAACATTGTATAGACTAAACAGTATAACACTCTATATACTACATTGTATAACACTGTATATACAACATTGTATAACACTGTATATATAACATTGTATATACTACACTGTATAACACATTATATACTACTTCATAACACTGTATATACTACGTTGTATAACATTGTATATACTACATTGTATAACACTGTATGTACTACATTGTATAACATTGCATATACTACATTGTATAACATCATATATACTACATTGTATAACATCATATATATTACATTATATAACATTGTATAGACTAAACAGTATAACACTGTATATACTACATTGTATAACACTGTATATACTACAATGTATAACGTATATACAACATTGTATAACACTGTATATATAACATTGTATATACCACACTGTATAACACTGTATATACTACATCATAACACTGTATATACTACATTGTATAACACTGTGTATACTACGTTGTATGACACTGTATGTACTACATTGTATAACGTTGTATATACTACATTGTATAACAGTGTATAGACTACGTTGGATAACACTGTATATACTACGTTGTATAACATTGTATATACTACATTGTATAACACTGTATATACTACATTGTATAACATTGCATATACTACATTGTATAACATCATATATATTACATTATATAACATTGCATATACTACATTGTATAACACTGAATATACTACCTTGTATACCAGTTTATATACTACATTGTATAACATTGTATATACTACATTATATAACACTGTGTACACTACATTATATAACATTGTATATACTACATTGTATAACACTGTATATACTACATTATATAACAATGTATATACTACATTGTATAACACTGTATATACTACATTGTATAACATTGTCTAGACTACACTGTACAACACTGTATAGACTACATTGTTTAACACTGTAGAGACTACATTGTTTAACACTGTATATACTACATTGTATAACACTGTATATACTACATTGTATAATATTGTCTAGACTACATTGTATAACATTGTCTAGACTACACTGTATATACTTCTTTGTATAACATTGTATATACCGCACTGTATAACATTGTATATACTACAGTGTATAACACTGCATATACTGCATTGTATAGCACTGTATGTACTACATTGTATAGACTACATTGCATAACATTGTCTAGACTACATTCTACAACATTGTCTAGACTACATTGTATAATATTGTCTAGACTACACTGTATAACATTGTATATACTACTTTGTATAACACTGTCTAGACTACATCGTATAACATTGTATATACAGCCTTGTATAACACTGTTTATACTACACTGTATAACACTGTACAGACTACGTTGTATAACATTGCATAGACTAAATTGTATAGACTACATTGTATAACACTGTATATACTACATTGTATAACACTGTATACAGTACAATATATCAAATTGTATATACTACATTGTATAACATTGCATAACATTGTATATACTATGTTGTATAACATTGTATATACTACATTTTATAACATGGTATATACTACATTGTATAACATTGCATACACTACATTGTATAAGACTGAATATTCTGCATTATATAACACTGTATATACTACGTTGTATACCACTTTATATACTACATTGTATAACATTGTATATACCACATTATATAACAATGTATACACTACATTGTATAACATTGTATATACTACATTGTACAACACTGTATATACATTATATAACATTGTATACATTACATTGTATAACACTGTATACACTACCTCATAACACTGTACATACTACGTTGTATAACACTGTATAGATTATGTCGTATGACATTGTATATACTATGTGGTATAACACTGTATATATTACATTGTATAACACTGTATATACTACACTACATTGTACAACACTGTATATACATTATATAACATTGTATACATTACATTGTATAACACTGTATACACTACATCATAACACTGTACATACTACGTTGTATAACACTGTATAGATTATGTCATATAACATTGTATATACTACGTGGTATAACACTGTATATATTACATTGTATAACACTGTATATACTACACTGTATAACATTGTCTAGATTACACTGTATCACATTGTATATACTACATTGTATAACACTGCATATACTAGATTGTATAACATCGTATATACTACATTGTATAACATTGCATATACTACATTGTATAAGACTGAATATACTGCATTATATAACACTGTATATACTACATTGTATACCACTTTATATACTACATTGCATAACATTGTATACACTACATTATATAACAATGTATATACATTATATAACATTGTATACACTACATTGTATAAGACTGTATACACTACATCATAACACTGTACATACTACATTGTATAGACTATGTTGTATAACATTGTATATACTACATTGTATAACACTGTATATATTACATTGTATAACACTGTATATATTACACTGTATAACATTGTCGAGATTACACTGTATAACATTGTCTAGACTACACTGTATAACATTGTCTAGACTACATTGTACAGCATTGTATATACTACATTGTATAACGTTGTATATACTACATTGTATAAGACTGAATATACTGCATTTTATAACACTGTATATACTATGTTGTATACCACTTTATATACAACATTGTATAACATTGCATATACTACATTGTATAACACTGTACATACTAAGTGTTATAACACTGTATACACTACAATATATCACATTGTATATACATTGTATAACATTGCATATACTACATTGTATAACACTGTATATACTACATTGTATAACACTGTATACACTGCAATATATCACACTGTATATACTACATTGTATAACAATGTATATACTACATTATATAACACTGTACACACTACATTGTATAACATTGTATATACTACATTGTATAACACTGTATATACTACTCTGTATAACACTGTATAGACTACACTGTATAACATTGTCTAGACTACACTGTATAACATTGTCTAGACTACATTGTATAACATTGTATATACTACATTGTATAACAATGTGTATACTACATTGTATAACACTGTGTATACTACACTGTATAACACTGTATAATCTACATTGTATAACACTGTATAGACTACAATGTATAACACTGTATAGACTACATTGTTTAACACGGTATATACTATGTTGTATAAAACTGTATATACTGCGTTGTATAACACTGTATATACTACGTTGTATAACACTGTAGACTAAATTGTATAACATTGTATATACTACATTGTATAACACTGTATATACTACATTGTGTAACATTGTATATACTACATTGTATAAGGCTGAATATACTGCATTGTATAACACTGTATATACTACGGTGTATATATACTACATTGTATAACATTGTATATACTACACTGTATAACACTGTATATACTACATTGTATAACACTGTATATACTACATTACATAACATTGCATACACTACATTGTATAACACTGTATACACTACATCATAACACTGTATATACTACATTGTATAACAATGTATATACTACATTGTATAACATTGGATAGACTACATTGTATAACATTGTATATACTACGATGTATAACACTGTATATATTACATTGTATAACACTGTATATATTACACTGTATAACATTGTCTGGACTACACCGTATAACACTGTCTAGACTACACTGTATAACATTGTCTAGACTACGTTGTATAACATTGTATATACTACGTTGTATAACATTGTATATACTACGTTGTATAACACTGTATATATTAACTGTATAACATTGTCTAGACTACATTGTATAACATTGTATATACTACATTGTATAACATTGTATAGACTAAATAGTATAACATTGTATATACTACATTGTATAACACTGTATATACTACACTGTATGTACTACATTGTATAATGTTGTATATAATACTTTGTATAACAGTGTATAGATTACGTTGTATAAAACTGTATATACTACATTGTATAACATTGTATAACACTGTACATGGTACATCATAACACTGTATATACATTGTATAACACTGTATATACTAAGTTGTATAACATTGTATGTAGTACATTGTATAACGTTGTATATACTACATTGTATAACACTGTATAGACTACATTGTTTAACACCGTATAGACTACATAGAATAACAATGTATATACTACACTGTATATACTACATCATAACACTGTATATACTACATTGTATAACACTGTATATACATCATAACATTGTATATACTACATTGTATAACACTGTATATACTATGTTAACACTGTATATACTACATTGTATAACGTTGTATATACTACATTGTATAACAGTATATAGGCTACATTGTATAACAGTGTATAGATTACATTGGATAACATTGTATATACTACGTTGTATAACACTGTATATATTACATTGTATAACACTGTATATATTACACTGTATAACATTGTCTGGACTACACCGTATAACACTGTCTAGACTACACTGTATAACATTGTCTAGACTAAACTGTATAACATTGTATATACTACATTGTATAACATTGTAGAGACTAAATAGTATAACATTGTATATACTACATTGTATAACACTGTGTATACTACACTGTATGTACTACATTGTATAACGTTGTATATACTACAATGTATAACAGTGTATAGAATACGTTGTATAAAACTGTATATACTACGTTGGATAACATTGTATATACTACGTTGTATAACACTGTATATACTACATTGTATAACATTGTATATACTACGTTGTATAACACTGTATATACTACATTGTATAACATTGCATATACTACAGTGTAAAACACTGCATATACTACATTGTATAACACTGTATATACTACATTGTATAACATGGTATATACTACATTGTATAACACTGTATATACTACTTTGTATAACACTGTATATACTACGTTGTGTAACACTGTATATACTATGCTGTATAACATTGTATAGACTACATTGTATATAGTACATTGTATAACATTGTATATACTGCAGTGCATAACACTGCATATACTACATTGTTTAGCATTGTATATACTACATTGTATAACACTGTACAGACTATATTGCATAACACTGTCTAGACTACATTGTATAACATTGTATAGACTTCATTGTATAAAATTGTATAGACTACATTGTATAACATTGTATATACTACATTGTATAACATTGTATATACTACAGTGTATAACACTGCATATACTACATTGTATAACACTGAATATACTAACTTGTATAACACTGTATACACTAGAATATATCATTGTATAACATAACATTGTATAGACTACATTGTATAACATTGTCTATACTACATTGCATAACACTGTATACACTACATTACATAACATTGTATATACTACATTGTATAACATTGTATAGACTACGTTATATAACATTGTATATACTACATTGTATAACATTGTATATACTACGTTGTATAACTTTGTATATACTACATTGTATAACACTATAGACTACGTTGTATAACATTGTATATACTACGTTGTATAACTTTGTATATACTACATTGTATAACACTGTATATACATTGTATAACACTGTATACACTACATCATTACACTGTATATACTACATTGTATAACACTGTATATACTGCGTTGTATAACACTGTATATACTACGTTGTATATCATTGTATAGACTACAATGAATAACACTGCATAGACTACATTGTATACAATACGTTGTATAACACTGTACAGAATACATTGTATAACATTATATGTACTACATTGTATAACATTGTATATACTATGTTGTATAACACTGTATATACTACGTTGTATAACATTGTATAGACTACACTGTATAACATTGTATAGACTACATTGTATAACATTGTATAGACTACATTGTATAACACTGGATAGACTACGTTGTATAACATTGTATATACTACGTTGTATAACACTGTATATATTACACTGTATAACATTGTCTAGACTACATTGTATAACATTATATATACTACATTGTATAGACTAAATAGTATAACATTGTATATACTACATTGTATAACACTGTATATACTACACTGTATTGTATAACGTTGTATATACTACATTGTATAACACTGTACATGGTACATCATAACACTGTATATACTAAGTTGTATAACATTGTATGTAGTACATTGTATAACGTTGTATATACTACATTGTATAACACTGTATATACTACATTGTATAACACTGCATATACTATATTGTATAACATTGTCTAGACTACATTGTATATATTAAATTGTATAACTGTGTATACTACATTGTATAACACTTACATTGTTTAACACCGTATATACTACATTGTATAACACTGTATACACTACCTCATAACACTGTACATACTACGTTGTATAACACTGTATAGATTATGTCGTATAACATTGTATATACTATGTGGTATAAGACTGTATATATTACATTGTATAACACTGTATATACTACACTACATTGTACAACACTGTATATACATTATATAACATTGTATACATTACATTGTATAACACTGTATACACTACATCATAACACTGTACATACTACGTTGTATAACACTGTATAGATTATGTCGTATAACATTGTATATACTACGTGGTATAACACTGTATATATTACATTGTATAACACTGTATATACTACACTGTATAACATTGTCTAGATTACACTGTATAACATTGTATATACTACATTGTATAACACTGCATATACTAGATTGTATAACATCATATATACTACATTGTATAACATTGCATATACTACATTGTATAAGACTGAATATACTGCATTATATAACACTGTATATACTACGTTGTATACCACTTTATATACTACATTGCATAACATTGTATACACTACATTATATAACAATGTATATACATTATATAACATTGTATACACTGCATTGTATAAGACTGTATACACTACATCATAACACTGTACATACTACATTGTATAGACTATGTTGTATAACATTGTATATACTACATTGTATAACACTGTATATATTACATTGTATAACACTGTATATATTACACTGTATAACATTGTCGAGATTACACTGTATAACATTGTCTAGACTACACTGTATAACATTGTCTAGACTACATTGTACAGCATTGTATATACTACATTGTATAACGTTGTATATACTACATTGTATAAGACTGAATATACTGCATTTTATAACACTGTATATACTATGTTGTATACCACTTTATATACAACATTGTATATACTACATTGTATAACACTGTATATACTAAGTGTTATAACACTGTATACACTACAATATATCACATTGTATATACATTGTATAACATTGTATAGACTACATTGTATAACACTGTATATACATTGTATAACTTTGTATATACTACATTGTATAACATTGCATATACTACATTGTATAACACTGTATATACTACATTGTATAACACTGTATACACTGCAATATATCACACTGTATATACTACATTGTATAACAATGTATATACTACATTATATAACACTGTACACACTACATTGTATAACACTGTATACACTACATCATAACACTGTTTATACTACATTGTATAACATTGTATATACTACATTGTATAACACTGTATATACTACTCTGTATAACACTGTATAGACTACACTGTATAACATTGTCTAGACTACACTGTATAACATTGTCTAGACTACATTGTATAACATTGTATATACTACATTGTATAACAATGTGTATACTACATTGTATAACACTGTGTATACTACACTGTATAACACTGTATAATCTACATTGTATAACACTGTATAGACTACAATGTATAACACTGTATAGACTACATTGTTTAACACTGTATATACTATGTTGTATAACACTGTATATACTACGTTGTATAACACTGTAGACTAAATTGTATAACATTGTATATACTACATTGTATAACACTGTATATACTACATTGTGTAACATTGTATATACTACATTGTATAAGGCTGAATATACTGCATTGTATAACACTGTATATACTACGGTGTATATATACTACATTGTATAACATTGTATATACTACACTGTATAACACTGTATATACTACATTGTGATACTACACTGTATAACACTGTATATACTACATTGTATAACACTGTATATACTACATTACATAACATTGCATACACTACATTGTATAACACTGTATACACTACATCATAACACTGTATATACTACATTGTATAACATTGTATATACTACATTGTATAACATTGGATAGACTACGTTGTATAACATTGTATATACTACGATGTATAACACTGTATATATTACATTGTATAACACTGTATATATTACACTGTATAACATTGTCTGGACTACTCCGTATAACACTGTCTAGACTACACTGTATAACATTGTCTAGACTACGTTGTATAACATTGTATATACTACGTTGTATAACACTGTATATATTAACTGTATAACATTGTCTAGACTACATTGTATAACATTGTATATACTACATTGTATAACATTGTATAGACTAAATAGTATAACACTGTATATACTACACTGTATAACACTGTATATACTACACTGTATGTACTACATTGTATAATGTTGTATATAATACTTTGTATAAAACTGTATATACTACGTTGTATAACATTGTATATACTACATTGTATAACACTGTACATGGTACATCATAACACTGTATATACATTGTATAACACTGTATATACTAAGTTGTATAACATTGTATGTAGTACATTGTATAACGTTGTATATACTACATTGTATAACAGTGTATAGACTACGTTGTATAACATTGTATATACTACGTTGTATAACACTGTATATACTACATTGTATAACACTGTATATACTATATTGTATAACATTGTCTAGACTACACTGTATATACTAAATTGTATAACTGTGTATACTACATTGTATAACACTGTATATACTACATTGTATAACACTGTATAGACTACATTGTTTAACACCGTATAGACTACATTAACACCGTATAGACTACATAGAATAACAATGTATATACTACACTGTATATACTACATCATAACACTGTATATACAACATTGTATAACACTGTATATACATCATAACACTGTATATACTACATTGTATAACACTGTATATACTATGCTAACACTGTATATACTACATTGTATAACGTTGTATATACTACATTGTATAACAGTATATAGGCGACATTGTATAACAGTGTATAGATTACGTTGGATAACATTGTATATACTACATTGTATAACATTGGACAGACTACGTTGTATAACATTGTATATACTACGTTGTATAACACTGTATATATTACATTGTACAACACTGTATATATTACACTGTATAACATTGTCTGGACTACACCGTATAACACTGTCTAGACTACACTGTATAACATTGTCTAGACTAAACTGTATAACATTGTATGTACTACATTGTATAACATTGTAGAGACTAAATAGTATAACATTGTATATACTACATTGTATAACACTGTATATACTACACTGTATGTACTACATTGCATAACGTTGTATATACTACAATGTATAACAGTGTATAGAATACGTTGTATAAAACTGTATATACTACGTTGGATAACATTGTATATACTACGTTGTATAACACTGTATATACTACATTGTATAACATTGTATATACTACAGTGTAAAACACTGCATATACTACATTGTATAACACTGTATATACTACATTGTATAACATGGTATATACTACATTGCATAACACTGTATATACTACATTGTATAACACTGTATATACTACTTTGTACAACACTGTATATACTACGTTGTGTAACACTGTATATACTATGCTGTATAACATTGTATAGACTACATTGTATATAGTACATTGTATAACATTGTATATACTGCAGTGCATAACACTGTATATACTACATTGTATAACACTGTATATACTACATTACATAACATTGCATACACTACATTGTATAACACTGTATACACTACATCATAACACTGTATATACTACATTGTATAACATTGTATATACTACATTGTATAACATTGGATAGACTACGTTGTATAACATTGTATATACTATGATGTATAACACTGTATATATTACATTGTATAACACTGTATATATTACACTGTATAACATTGTCTGGACTACACCGTATAACACTGTCTAGACTACACTGTATAACATTGTCTAGACTACGTTGTATAACATTGTATATACTACGTTGTATAACACTGTATATATTAACTGTATAACATTGTCTAGACTACATTGTATAACATTGTATATACTACATTGTATAACATTGTATAGACTAAATAGTATAACATTGTATATACTACATTGTATAACACTGTATATACTACACTGTATGTACTACATTGTATAATGTTGTATATAATACTTTGTATAAAACTGTATATACTACGTTGTATAACATTGTATATACTACATTGTATAACACTGTACATGGTACATCATAACACTGTATATACATTGTATAACACTGTATATACTAAATTGTATAACTGTGTATACTACATTGTATAACACTGTATATACTACATTGTATAACACTGTATAGACTACATTGTTTAACACCATATAGACTACATTAACACCGTATAGACTACATAGAATAACAATGTATATACTACACTGTATATACTACATCATAACACTGCATATACTACATTGTATAACACTGTATATACATCATAACACTGTATATACTACATTGTATAACACTGTATATACTATGCTAACACTGTATATACTACATTGTATAACGTTGTATATACTACATTGTATAACAGTATATAGGCGACATTGTATAACAGTGTATAGATTACGTTGGATAACATTGTATATACTACATTGTATAACATTGGACAGACTACGTTGTATAACATTGTATATACTACGTTGTATAACATTGTATATATTACATTGTATAACACTGTATATATTACACTGTATAACATTGTCTGGACTACACCGTATAACACTGTCTAGACTACACTGTATAACATTGTCTAGACTAAACTGTATAACATTGTATGTACTACATTGTATAACATTGTAGAGACTAAATAGTATAACATTGTATATACTACATTGTATAACACTGTATATACTACACTGTATGTACTACATTGTATAACGTTGTATATACTACAATGTATAACAGTGTATAGAATACGTTGTATAAAACTGTATATACTACGTTGGATAACATTGTATATACTACGTTGTATAACACTGTATATACTACATTGTATAACATTGTATATACTACAGTGTAAAACACTGCATATACTAGATTGTATAACACTGTATATACTACATTGTATAACATGGTATATACTACATTGCATAACACTGTATATACTACATTGTATAACACTGTATATACTACTTTGTATAACACTGTATATACTACGTTGTGTAACACTGTATATACTATGCTGTATAACATTGTATAGACTACATTGTATATAGTACATTGTATAACATTGTATATACTGCAGTGCATAACACTGCATATACTACATTGTTTAGCATTGTATATACTACATTGTATAACACTGTACAGACTATATTGCATAACACTGTCTAGACTACATTGTATAACATTGTATAGACTTCATTGTATAAAATTGTATAGACTACATTGTATAACATTGTATATACTACATTGTATAACATTGTATATACTACAGTGTATAACACTGCATATACTACATTGTATAACACTGAATATACTAACTTGTATAACACTGTATACACTAGAATATATCATTGTACAACATAACATTGTATAGACTACATTGTATAACATTGTCTATACTACATTGCATAACACTGTATACACTACATTATATAACATTGTATATACTACATTGTATAACATTGTATAGACTACGTTATATAACATTGTATATACTACGTTGTATAACTTTGTATATACTACATTGTATAACACTATAGACTACGTTGTATAACATTGTATATACTACGTTGTATAACTTTGTATATACTACATTGTATAACACTGTATATACATTGTATAACACTGTATACACTACATCATTACACTGTATATACTACATTGTATAACACTGTATATACTGCGTTGTATAACACTGTATATACTACGTTGTATATCATTGTATAGACTACAATGAATAACACTGCATAGACTACATTGTATACAATACGTTGTATAACACTGTACAGAATACATTGTATAACATTATATATACTACATTGTATATACTACGTTGTATACCACTGTATATACTACGTTGTATAACATTGTATAGACTACACTGTATAACATTGTATAGACTACATTGTATAACATTGTATATACTACATTGTATAACACTGTATACACTACATTATATAACAATGTATATACTACATTGTATAACACTGTATATACTACGTTGTATAACACTATATACTACATTGTATAACATTGTACTGACTACATTGTATAACATTATGTATACTACAATGTATAACATTGTATATACTGCATTGTATAACACTGTATATACTACGTTGTATAACATTGTATAGACTACACTGTATAACATTGTATAGACTACATTGTATAACACAGTACACACTACATTATATAACACTGTATATACTACATTGTATAACATTGTATAAACTACGTTGTATAGCTTTGTATATACTACATTGTATCACATTGTATATACTACATTGTATAACACTGTATACACTACATAATACTGTATATACTACATTGTATAACACTGTATATACTATGTTGTATAACACTGTATATACTACGTTGTATAATACTGTACATACTATGTTATATAACATTGTACAGACTACATTGTATAACATTATATATACTACATTGTATATACTACGTTGTATAACATTGTCTAGACTACATTGTATAACATTGTCTAGACTACACTGTATAACATTGTCTAGACTACACTGTATAACATTGTATATACTACAGTGTATAACACTGCATATACTACATTGTGTAACATTGCATAGACTACACTGTATAACATTGTATAGACTACATTGTATAACACTGTACACACTACATTATATAACAATGTATATACTACATTGTATAAACTACATTGTATAGCTTTGTATATACTACATTGTATCACATTGTATATACTACATTGTATAACACTGTATACACTACATAATACTGTATATACTACATTGTATAACACTGTATACACTACAATATATCACACTGTATATACTACATTGTATAACAATGTATATACTACATTATATAACATTGTACACACTACATTGTATAACACTGTATCCACTACATCACAACACTGTATATACTACATTGTATAAAATTGTATATACTACATTGTATAACACTGTGTATACTACATTGTATAACACTGTGTATACTACACTGTATAACACTGTATAATCTACACTGTATAACACTGTATAGACTACAATGTATAACACTGTATAGACTACATTGTTTAACACTGTATATACTATGTTGTATAAAATTGTATATACTGCGTTGTATAACACTGTATAGACTAAATAGTATAACATTGTATATACTACATTGTATAACACTGTATATACTACATTGTGTAACATTGTATATACTACATTGTATAAGGCTGAATATACTGCATTGTATAACACTGTATGTACTACGTTGTATACAACTTTATATACTACATTGTATAACATTGTATATACTACATTGTATAACACTGTATATACTACATTGTATAACATTGCATACACTACATTGTATAACACTGTATACACTACATCATAACACTGTATATACTACATTGTATAACACTGTATATACTACATTGTATAACACTGGATAGACTACGTTGTATAACATTGTATATACTACGTTGTATAACACTGTATATATTACACTGTATAACATTGTCTAGACCACATTGTATAACATTATATATACTACATTGTATAGACTAAATAGTATAACATTGTATATACTACATTGTATAACACTGTATATACTACACTGTATTGTATAACGTTGTATATACTACATTGTATAACACTGTACATGGTACATCATAACACTGTATATACTAAGTTGTATAACATTGTATGTAGTACATTGTATAATGTTGTATATACTACATTGTATAACAGAGTATAGACTACGTTGTATAACATTGTATATACTACATTGTATAACACTGTATATACTACATTGTATAACACTGCATATACTATATTGTATAACATTGTCTAGACTACATTGTATATACTAAATTGTATAACTGTGTATACTACATTGTATAACACTGTATATACTACATTGTATAACACTCTATATACTACATTGTTTAACACCGTATATACTACATTGTATAACACTGTATAGACTACATTGTTTAACACTGTATAGACTACATTGTTTAACACCGTATAGACTACATTGTTTAACACTGTATATACTACATTGTATAACATTGTATATACTACGTTGTATAACACTATATAGACTACACTGTATAACATTGTATACACTACACAGTATAACAATGTATATACTACACTGTATATACTACATCACAACACTGTATATACTACATTGTATAACACTGTATATACATCATAACACTTTATATACTACATTGTGTAACACTGTATATACTACATTGTATAACACTGTATATACTACGCTAACACTGCATATACTACATTGTATAACGTTGTATATACTACATTGTATAACAGTGTATATACTATGCTAACACTGCATATACTACATTGTATAACGTTGTATATACTACATTGTATAACAGTGTATAGGCTACATTGTATAACAGTGTATAAACTACGTTGGATACCATTGTATATACTACATTGTATAACATTGGATAGACTACGTTGTATAACACTGTATATATTACATTGTATAACACTGTATAACATTGTCTGGACTACAGCGTATAACACTGTCTAGACTACACTGTATAACATTGTCTAGACTAAATAGCATAACATTGTATATATTACATTGTGTAACATTGTATAGACTAAATAGTACAACATTGTATATACTACACTGTATAACACTGTATATACTACACTGTATGTACTACATTGTATACTGTTGTATATACTACATTGTATAACAGTGTATAGACTATGTTGTATAAAACTGTATATACTACATTGGATAACATTGTATATACTACGTTGTATAACACTGTATATACTACATTGTATAACATTGTATATACTGCATTGTATAACATTGTATATACTACAGTGTAAAACACTGCATATACTACATTGTATAACACTGTATATCCTACATTGTATAACATGGTATATACTACATTGTATAACACTGTATATACTACATTGTATAACACTGTATATACTACGTTGTATAACACTGTATATACTACTGTGTATAACACTGTATATACTCTGCTGTATAACATTGTATAGACTACATTGTATATACTACATTGTATAACATTGTATATACTACATTGTATAACATTGTATATACTGCAGTGTATAACACTGCATATACTACATTGTTTAGCATTGTATATACTACATTGTATAACACTGTACAGACTACATTGCATAACATTGTCTAGACTACATTCTATAACACTGTATAGACTTCATTGTATAAAATTGTATAGACTACATTGTATAACATTGTATATACTGCACTGTATAACACTGCATATACTACATTGTATAACACTGAATATTCTAAGTTGTATAACACTGTATACACTACAATATATCATTGTATAACATAACATTGTATAGACTACACTGTATAACATTGTATAGACTACATTATATAACATTGTATATGCTACATTGTATAACATTGTATAGACTACGTTGTATAACACTGTATATACTATGTTGTATAACACTGTATATGCTACGTTATAGACTACGTTGTATAACATTGTACAGAATACATTGCATAACATTATATATACTACATTGTATAACATTGTATATACTACATTGTATAACACTGTATATACTACGTTGTATAACATTGTATAGACTACACTGTATAACATTGTATAGACTACATTGTATAACATTGTATATACTACATTGTATAACACTGTATACACTACATTATATAACAATGTATATACTACATTGTATAACACTGTATATACTACATTGTATAACATTGTACAGACTACATTGTATAACATTATGTATACTACATTGTATAACATTGTATATACTGCATTGTATAACACTGTATATACTACATTGTATAACATTGTATAGACTACACTGTATAACATTGTATAGACTACACTGTATAACATTGTATAGACTACATTGTATAACACTGTACACACTACATTATATAACGCTGTATATACTACATTGTATAACATTGTATATACTACATTGTATAACACTGTATATACTACATTGTATAACATTGTATATACTACATTGTATAACACTGTATACACTACATAATACTGTATATACTACATTGTATAACACTGTATATACTACGTTGTATAATACTGTACATACTATGTTATATAACATTGTACAGACTACATTGTATAACATTGTATACACTATGTTGTATACCACTGTATATACTATGTTGTATAACATTGTCTAGACTACATTGTATAGCATTGTCTAGACTACATTGTATAACATTCTATATACTACAGTGTATAACACTGCATATACTACATTGTATAACATTGCATATACTACATTGTATAACACTGTATATACTACATTGTATAACACTGTATACACTACACTATATCACACTGTATATACTATATTGTATAACAATGTATATACGACATTATATAACATTGTACACACTACATTGTATAACACTGTATCCACTACATCATAACACTGTATATACTACATTGTATAACATTGTATATACTACATTGTATAACATTGTATACATTACATTGTATAACACTGTATATACTACTCTGTATAACATTGTCTAGACTACACTGTATAACATTGTCTAGACTACACTGTATAACATTGTCTAGACTACATTGTATAACATTGTAATTACTACATTGTATATACTACATTGTATAACACTGTGTATACTACATTGTATAACACTGTGTATACTATACTATATAACACTGTATAATCTACAATGTATAACACTGTAAAGACTACATTGTTTAACACTGTATATACTATGTTGTATAAAATTGTATATACTGCATTGTATAACACTGTATATACTACGTTGTATAACACTGTATAGACTAAATAGTATAGCATTGTATATACTACATTGTATAACACTGCATATACTACATTGTGTAACATTGTATATACTACATTGTATAAGACTGAATATACTGCATTGTATAACACTGTATATAATACGGTGTATACAACTTTATATACTTCATTGTATAACATTGTATATACTACATTATATAACATTGTATATATTACATTGTATAACATTGTATATACTACATTACATAACACTGTATATACTACATTATATAACACTGCATACACTACATTGTATAACACTGTATACACTGTATACACTACATCATAACACTGTATATACTACATTGTATAACATTGTATATACTACATTGTATAACACTGTATAGACTACGTTGTATAACACTGTATATATTACATTGTATAACACTGTATATACTACACTGTATAACATTGTCTGGACTACACCGTATAACACTGTCTAGACTACACTGTATAACATTGTCTAGACTACATTGTATAACATTGTATAACATTGTACAGACTAAATAGTATAACATTGTATATACTACATTGTATAACACTGTATATACTACATTGTATAACCTTGTGTATACTACTTTGTATAACAGTGTATAGACTATGTTGTATAACATTGTATATACTACGTTGTATAACACTGTATATACTACATTGTATAACACTGTATATACTACATTGTATAACACTGTATATACTATATTGTATAACATTGTCTAGACTACATTGTATATACTAAATTGTATAACTGTGTATACTACATTTTATAACACTGTATACACTACATTGTATAACACTCTATATACTACATTGTATAACACTGTATAGTCTACATTGTATAACACTGTGCAGACTACATTGTTTAATACCGTATAGACTACATTGTTTAACACTGTATAGACTACAATGTTGTATAACACTCTATAGACTACACTGTATAACATTGTATACACTACATAGTATAACAATGTATATACTACATCATAACACTGTATATACTACATTGTATAACAGTGTATAGACTACGTTGTATAACACTGTATATACTACATTGTATAACATTGTATATACATCATAACACTGTATATACTACATTGTATAACACTGTATATACTACACTGTATAACACTGTCTAGACTACATTGTATAACATTGTCTAGACTACACTGTATAACATTGTCTAGACTACATTGTATAACATTGTAATTACTACATTGTATATACTACATTGTATAACACTGTGTATACTACATTGTATAACACTGTGTATACTACACTATATAACACTGTATAATCTACAAGGTATAACACTGTATAGACTACAATGTATAACACTGTATAGACTACATTGCTTAACACTGTATATACTATGTTATATAAAATTGTATATACTGCGTTGTATAACACTGTATATACTACGTTGTATAACACTGTATAGACTAAATAGTATAGCATTGTATATACTACATTGTATAACACTGCATATACTACATTGTGTAACATTGTATATACTACATTGTATAAGACTGAATATACTGCATTGTATAACACTGTATATACTACATTGTATAACACTATACAGACTACATTGTATAACACTGTATATACTACATTGCATAACACTGTATAGACTACACTGTATAACATTGTATAGACTACATAGTATTACATTGTATATACTACATTGTATAACACTGTATATACTATGCTGTATAACATTGTCTAGACTACATTGTATAACATTGAATATACTATAGGTTCATAGGCAGGTACTATGCTATTGGCCCTGGGGCCTATACAAGCCCAGCCAAAAAAGTACCCTGGCTTTTGCAACCCAAGAAAATTATTTTCCTGTGCCACTGTCGAGCAGAGCCACAGAGGTGATCCCTGGGGTGAACTTTCTATTTCCCATCCAATCATCAAGATTTTTCTTGAAGAGTGCTAATGAGGAGCTTTGTGTTGATATAGATAGGTAGTTTATTCCAGAGTATGGGAAATCTCTGCAACAGGAATCTATCCCTCCGGCATGTTTTGTTTATTGGGGTGACAAGGATTAGGTCCCTAGAGTGTGTAGCTCGGAGGAATTAGGATTTCTTTAAGTGGAACATGTCCAACAGCTCTGGGTTTGACATAGCTTTGTATGTTAGGCAGAGATCACCTCTGAGTAGGCGATATGCGACAGAGTAAAGCTGGTGCTTTTTGAGATGGTCTGTGTAGGGCATCTGTTTGAGGCCGGTAATCCTCTTTGTGAGGTATTTCTGCGGCCTTTCCAGTTGTTGTAGATGTCTTGTGAGGTACATACCAATGCTGTATAACAATGCATAGACTACGTTGTATAACATTGTATAGACTATGTTGTATAACATTGCATAGACTACATTGTATATCATTGTATATACTACATTGTATTACACTGTATACACTACATTATATAACATTGTATATACTACATTGTATAACATTGTATATACTACGTTGTATAACATTGTATAGACTACGCTGTATAACACTGTATAGACTACATTGTATAGACTACAATGTATATACTACTGTTACAAGTCTTGTACTGATTTATATTTCATCACATTTAAGTTTTGACCTTTGATACTACGCAATACTCCATTTATGACCATGTACTTCTTTATTCTTATTTGGTGTGTCTACTTATTAACTGGAGCTTTTCTCCTCCTTGTATTGATTTGTATTTATCACATTTAAATTTATGACCTTTATGTCTTGTATTACACTATGTCTAATTACTAACTGGAGATTTTCTCCCCGGGCCTCCGCTGAAAAAGAACGTGTCCAATCGGACCTTCCGGGTAAACAAATGTAAAATAAATAAAAAATAAAATAATCAATAAGCTATTCCAAGGGCCAATTCAAATGGCAGAGTCAGGTGCACAGAATTTATCTTATCAGTGAAACAACATCCGAAGTATGACACAAACAAAGTGTGAGGCAGTAATTTAAAGCAAATTCTAAGTAATACGAGGCAGATGAATATATTTCACATGCAGCTGTGGCAAGACATACGGCCCTGTTAATGTGTACTGCCTGCATGTCAACACAATATCCTAACAATCACAGCCTTGTTCAACTCACATTACTGGTAATTATTTGTTCCTGGACTCTCATTCACCTAGTTTGTCATCTTCCTTCCTTCACTAAGCAGGATGCAACAACAAAGTATACAATATGACATAGCATCATCCATACCTCAGTATGACCCAATGTAGTCATGAGGTAACTACAGAAACTAATACAGCATATACTACATGACATACTATTGCAACAGCAAAGTAACTTCAGAGGCCTGAAAATAAATGACAGTATAAACGTGACTAGCTGAATTACATTCCATGAGGGAAAACCATTAGCAGTCATTTCTCTTATTCTTTCAAATTCAATAAATTACAGAAAGAGTAAATGCATTAGCCTGTGGCTAAAGTGGCAAAGCTACGGGCACTCATAAAATCGTCTACGGCCAGCTTCGAGAGAAAAATTGCACAGGACATGAAGGATAATCGCAAAGCTTTCTTTAGTTATGTTAGGAACCTGGGTGGGAATTCCCAGATATGCTCAGAATTAGTCCAAAATGACAAAAAATACACCGAACCCACAGACATTGCCAACATCCTAGCTGATAGGTTCAGCGCAAACTTCTCCCCCCTTCCCCACCAAAAGGGCAAATATCTATCCCAGCAGAGTGCTGCCCCCCCTTACATCTCAGATGCTCAGGTAAGAGCTGCCCTCTCCAAAGCAAAAAACACAGCATCAATGGGACCAGACGGTGTCCTGGGCTGCGTCCTACATGAACTCCAAGAAGAGCTAAACCCAAACATAAAACTACTGTTCAATCTCAGCCTTATTACAGGACTTGTACCCAAAGAGATGTGCACAGCAACAGTTGTCCCTCTCCATAAAGGTGGTGCCTCAACGGATCCTAGAAACTATCGCCCTATAAGCCTGACTAGCTTGGTCTGCAAAGCTATGGAAAGGATCATCATGGACCTCATAAATAAAGATATTGGGGACCTACAGACACTGGATCCCACCCAGTTCGGCTTTGTTAAGGGCAGATCCTGCCTCTTAAACCTGGTCGATTTCTTTGAAACAGTCACCAAGGCCATTGATGAGGGGAAGGTGGTCCACACAGCCTACCTGGACCTCGCAAAAGCCTTCGATACAATACCCCACTCAGGCATTATAGATAAGCTCACCAGCTTAAATATAAATCCCTATGTCACTAGATGGGTTGCAAACTGGCTCAAGGACAGAACCCACATGGTTAGAATTGCTGGAGCCATGTCAGACTCCAAACCAGTTACAAGTGGCATCCCACAAGGCTCAGTCCTGGGACCTCTCTTGCTCAGTATATATTTCTCGGAGGTACAGGCCAACACGGAAGGACTGTGGCTGACCAAGTTCGCAGATGACTGCAAACTGGGCGCCATAATTGACTCTCCAGCCGACACAAGCATCCTACAAAAGGGCCTCATAGAAACAGACAACTGGTGCCAGAGCCATGGCCTCAAGCTAAATGCCAAAAAGTGTATAGTCATCCCCTTTGGCAAAAACAAAGTGCCCACAAATTACCACATAGGTGGTAACCCATTACGTACAGAAGAAGTAATTAGGGACCTGGGGACCCAAGTTGATAGCAATCTCTCTTTTGACAACCACGTGGCCAAAGTGGTTAGAAAAACATTTTATATAGCCCACCTAATCATTAAGGGATTCACATCTAGATTAGGGGAGGTCATCGTGCCTCTTTACTCATCCCTCATCAGGCCCATAATTGAGTACAATGCCTCTTTTGGGATGTACCTTACCAGACACCTGCAGCAACTGGAAAGACCCCAAAAGTACCTCACCAAGAGGATCAAAGGGCTCAAACAGATGCCATATGCTGCCCGGTTAAAGAAACTCCAGCTCTACTCAGTGGCATACCGCCTGCTCAGAGGCGATCTGTGCCTGACGTATAAAGCCATGTCCAACCTGGAATTAATGGACATGCTGCACCTCAGAAAATCCAAATCCCATCGAGCTACGTGCTCGAGAGACTTGAACCTCAGCACTGAAATAATTAGGACATGCTGGAGGGACAGATTCATAACCCAGAGGCTCCCTTCACTCTGGAATAAAATCCCAGTCCAAGTTAGGCATTGTCCCTCATTGTTGAGTGGATGGGAGATCGTAGGTTTACCCCGGGTATCACTTCTGTGTCACTGTTAGACAGAGGCACAGTATACTAACCTCGAAAAAGGGCATAGCAAAATTCATTTAAAATGGGTGGCGAAAGCCAAACACACTCTGGCTAGGCTTATAAATGCCCTAGGGCAGATTGCATTTCTTTGCTTTATAGGTTCATACTAGGCTAAGTACCAAACACAAATAAATAAATAAATAAAAGTTTCCTGGCTGAAATTCATGAAACCCAGTGGGACAAAAATCCATCTAGCTTTCACAAAGGGCAGGGTAATGACTCATCCATTCCAACAGATAACTTCATATGGACTTGCCATATTAACACGGACCATTCTAGACCCCTAAATACTCCTACGTATTATTGACAGCCCCTCCCCTTTGTTTTGCTCATCAACAATGTAGGCAGATTCATGCCACTCCAGTGGTTTACAGAGTTAAAGCCCTGACTATGGCCCAGTCAACCATGGACTTATTAGTGGCTCAGGCAAGAGATGGAATGGCAGGGGGGGTGGGCATGGTCTTCATGGGGGCCATGGTTATATGGCTACTCCATAAGTCTATCTCTGGTGGGGAATAGGGTCACTGTGTTGGGGCTACTGTCCAAGGAGGGAAAGGGTGGTGGGCCTGGCGGAGCTGCCACAGAGGTGGAACAACAGACTGCACTCACTCATTGCATACCTATCCCTCAGACAGAACTACAAGGCTGCAATGGGGGGGGGGTATAACGGGGAACGCCTAAAGTAAACCCTCAGGCTGATGGTAGCTGCCAAAACTCCCGGGATGCTGTTAAGCTCCATGACTAGGTTCAAACAGTGCCATCCACCTGATCCCTTCCAGTCTGACAGCCCAGTCCCATACTGATTACATCAGCCTCTTACAATATCTAACCCCACCCTATCCCCCTATGGCACCACCCCCTCTCTCAGGAGATTGGCTAACTGCCCTTCCACATGATCACTCCCAGTTTCCAGCCCTTTATCTAGCCAGGCAAAGAGCTATCTATCCCTCTTCTGCACTAACTTTACACCACCTGGAACCTGATGAGAGGGATGAATCTGAACACAAGAGCCTCAACTTGACCACCTGGAACCTGGAGAGACAAAGAATCTGAACAGAAGAGCCATCAGTAACTCCTAGACTCAGGAAGAAGCTTGACAGTGAAGACCCCAGACTGGAGTACCATAAAACCGTGCTCTGGAACCAAGACCATTCCACCTGTCACTGTAGCTACCCCACAGTAACCTGGTACAGATACTGTAGCCACCGGGTCTGCATTTAACAAAATTTCTATGATCTGTAGTAGAATGAAAACTGTTGCTCCATGCACCAGTCCACATTGCTATATTCGTTACACTATAGGCACAATTTCCCATGCACAAAGAAGATCTGAGATTCTTATGTTTTAGTAAAAGTGTTTGTATACTCTGCAGTTCACCACTTGTTGTATTTTTATTCCAAGGGCACAGAAAGCCAACACAAAAGGTTCTAAGGTCTCAAACTGTAACTGCTTTTTACTTTTCTCCTCCTACTTGTGCACATCCATGAGCGCTGTAATAAATAAGCACTGTGAGTTGTGAAGGTCGGATTTTGGCAGAATGGTTAAGGTGTTTACCTTATAGACAAAAGGTGCAGTGTTTGATACTCACAGCAGGTAACTGGCTAGGCTTAAAATGACTCCTTAGAGTAGTTTAGCCTAGTATTAACTAACCTAGGGAGGCTCAGATGCAGATTTTAATTTTCACTCCGGGGATCACGTCAGTCGCCCTGCTAGACAGGGGTCCAGAAAAGTAAATACTGTGGGAAGAAATAGCTAGGGAATTGTTATGGCTAGGACTGTACAGGCCCTATGGCTGACAGCCTAGTACCAACCTATGAACCTGTATGCTATTTCTCTGGATGCACGTAATGTTCAATAATGGGAATCCCCTAGTGTAACTTTAAGTGACTACCTCTCGTGCATATAAAAAGGTCGGTCTTCATCAACAGGAAGAAGAATGGGGACTGGTCACATTAGTCATGTATATGTAAGGGGGACTGGTCACATTAGTCATGTATATGTATTTGGGACTGGTCACATTAGTCATGTATATGTAAGGGGGACTGGTCACATTAGTCATGTATATGTATTTGGGACTGGTCACATTAGTCATGTATATGTAAGGGGGACTGGTCACATTAGTCATGTATATGTATTTGGGACTGGTCACATTAGTCATGTATATGTAATGGGGACTGGTCACATTAGTCATGTATATGTAAGGGGGACTGGTCACATTAGTCATGTATATGTAAGGGGGACTGGTCACATTAGTCATGTATATGTATTTGGGACTGGTCACATTAGTCGTGTATATGTAATGGGGACTGGTCACATTAGTCATGTATATGGGTCTCTCATGAGTAGGCACTGTAAACCTTTTTTGTAATACAAGAGAATATTAACCTTTCGTACTACATGCCAGGTGATAATTATCCCTGAAAAGTGGACACAGTCTCTCATTTTATATGTGTTACAAAGCATACTAATAAAGTCTGATGACAGCCTCGTAAAAGCAGGCATTTTTGTTTTTACCTCTCCAAGACTGTCTTCCAATCAGCCCCCATGGACCTCCGACAATTGTCTGTAACTGCCTTTAAATAACTGACCTGTTGAATGTAATGTGTTTTATTACAAGAACACTCATCCATCTACTTGTTTAACTGAACACACTACTGGAAACTTCAACAAGGTGCCTTTATTCTTCCCACCTGGACGGTATCAGAGAGAAAGAGAGAGTCTCCTAGGCCTGCTAGCAAAATTGATTTTATCTAGACTATTCCTTTATACTCTGTTTCATCATGTAAGAAACAGGAAGAGAGTTGTTGCAAATCATTTAAGAAAGCACCCTTTTGTGTTTTTTGTGCTTGAAAATTTGCATAATTCTGCAGGGCTCTTACTGCTATTAAGACTGATAATGAAACCTACAAGTTACCTCTAACAAACACACATCTTCTAGCTGCAGGATTTAAAAGCAGAAAAATAGTAATCAATTTGATTGACTTTATCTAAAGGTGAAGCTTCTGCAGGTAGGAGGCTGAACTGTCTCCTCCTTCAAAAGGATGCCAAAGTGCCACCTCTAAACACTTAACTTCTCTACCTCACCTAAACCTTGCAAACAGAGGTGCTGCGTGTTCCCACAAAGTCCACTGCGCTAAGCTTGTTATTCAGTCCTTCACAACCTGCACATCAGAACTGATACACTCCTTAGCCTGTTACAAAGATAAGTACAACATAATACTAACAATCAGTCTCTAGCACCACTGCCTCAATTTCCTGAACCTAAGTCTCCTGTAATACAGAAGACATCTTCTTACATATTCATAGGTAAGCACTAAGCTAGCTGCCCTTGTGGGCTATTTCAAGTCTAGCCAATTTCCCTTTTTATGCTCTAATTAACCTATCCCATTTGGTTAGAGATTGGTCTTACAAATCCCATGGTTGCTAATTATGTATTACCCCTAATGGCAATAGATGGGATCACACCATAAATAATATGAGGGGACCCATGCATGAGATACAGCATTTAGGAGCTGCTTCTGTCCATTAGCAGTACAGGGGACAGCCCTGGGGTAAATTTTCTGTTTCCCATCCGTAGATCCAAGTTATACTTGAATATGGACAGAGATGAATATTATTTTAAGTGTATGGGGAGTCTGCTCCAGAGCAGTGGTATCATCCGAGATATGCACATTTACTTCTAAACCATTCTGTTGATGTTGCTGAAAAGGTTTATATCCTTAGATCAAGTATTTATGATACCATTTGACTTCCTGATGTGCAGTAAATCCATCAGTATTTGGTAGGAGGATGCAGTGTATGCTAGACTCAGGTCACATCTTAGCAGTCTGTAGGATATGGAGTATAGTGACAAGGCTTTGAGTCGGTCTGTGTAGGACATGTTTAGGCCTTGTATCCTTTTAGTATGGAATCTCTGTGGGCATTTTAGCTTTAGAATGTGTCTGGACAGATGCATGTCAAATGGGATATTACATTCAACAACTGGCCTAATGAGGGCTGAGTAAAAGGGAACTATGACATCCCTAGATCTAGACACGATCCCTTTATTTACAAGCTGTGCAATATATAAGGGATTTCTTACAGCAATTGACACATTGTTTAAAAGTTAGATCGCCGTCCACATAAGTTCGCAAATCCCAAACTGGGCCAGCTCTTAGGGGTGTACTGCTAATGTGGTAGTTCCATGGGATACATGACTTCTCAAAGGATACAGTAATGCATTTTTTGCCACTTAGCTTCAGTCAATGATTTTGGCACAAGTTGTTTATTTGGGAGAAACCTTCCTGCAGGATAGCCAAGTAATTTGGGGATTTAATAACTGCTCATAGCTTGCAGTCATCTGCAAATGTAGCCAGCTAGAGCCTTTTGCTATTGGCTTTTACTTCAGAAAACTAAAATCCAAACATGAGGGGTCCCAGCATAAACCCTGGGGGACTCCATTTATGACTGGTCTCTTTGTGGAGGTAACTTCTCCTATTTTGGTTTCCTGCATCCTATCTGTGAGTCAGTTGAAAATCCAGCAGGTAACATAGGGGTTTAGTCCAAGTTTATTCATCTACTGCGCCTGAGTGGAGGATTGTGTCAAGAGCTTTGGCCAGGTCAAGGTCTGTGGTATGTACCACTTTGCCTTCCTTCATTGCTTCGGTGACCTTTTTAAAATAATTCACTAGGTTGAGTAAGCATGACCTGCCCTAGACAAGTCCAATGTTTGAAGGTTCTCTATGTCCTGATTGATTAGTTCCATGATAAGTCTTTCCATGGCTTTGCATAAGAGGCTGGTCAGACTTATGGGTCTGTAATTACCTGGGTCTGTGGAAGGTTCTCCCTTATGCAGGGGAATGACAGCAGCTGTTCTCCATTGATCTGACACAAAACCTGTATGGATGCTGAGATTTAACAGTGTTGTGAGGGGTGTGGCTGAGACTGAACAGTGTTGTTAGGAGTGTGGCTAAACTGTGCTTCATGCTATTTAAGATGCATCCAGGGATATTGTCAGGACCCACTGAAGCAGTACTTTTAGCATTTTACAGCACTTTTATGGCTTGGTCTTGTGTGATAGCTGTAGGCAAGCCAGTTTTAGGTATACCTTGAGGGACAGATGGAGGGGACAGAAGGGTAAAGTTAGAGCTACATTTATAAGCCAGTAGTTTGTCTATATCTTCACCCCCAGTGTAGGTAACTTCATTCACAATCAGCTCAACATGTGGCTGCACTGTGCTTTTGAGATAATGACCATAACTAAAAAATGCCTTGTGTTTATCTTTGAGTTAAGTAGCTATTTTAGCCCCAGACTTGGCTTTGGTGAATATTACGAAGCTCCAAAGTTGTTTTTTTTTTTATTTCAATGACAAGGACTCTAACACTATGGGAATTACTCCTCTTACTTTTGGTCAGAATTCCTTCCTTTTATTGTAAAGCTTGCTGATGTTATGGTACCACCATGTGGGTTTGTTTCTAGCATTTCTCCTGCACTTGTTCCTATGAGGTACAGCTGCATCTATGCAGCTGTTTGCATGCTTTTATAGTGTAGTGGTGGTGGTGGATGTTTCTCCATATTCAGTGGGGCTAACTGGGTTGGTGGGGATTCGAAGCTTGTCGATGTATCAATTAGAAGTAGGTAGTCTGTCTTGAAATTTCTAAAGATACCCTGGGTGGAAGAGATCTCTGGTTTAAATTTTATTTCACAGGAGACTGTTTAATGGTCTTTATACAACTGAATCCTTTTAATCAAATGATCAATATTAAATATAACTTCTACCTGCTTGAAAAAAATGACTTCCACTCCCTATTTTCTATAGGAATCCCCCAAATGCATGTCTGAAAGCAAACTTTAATAAATCAGCGTCAATAGCAGCAAAACACATGCATCAACAAAACTACTTCCTTAACTGATTCAAATCAAAAACAAAAGTTGTAAGAAAACACTTTTACTCTTAAAATAAAGACTCCAATTGTTCTAGGTATAGATGAGTGAAAGCCTTGGTTAAAATTTCTGACTCCTAAGACCACAATAAATTTAAATTAGTGACTTAAAATGCAGACACCAAAACATATGTTAACAGGTATATACAAATGGGAATCAGTTGTACAGCTCAAGGTACAGCCTCACACTTTTGGCTCCCCAGTTCAGCTCTTGGCTGGAATGTCTTCTGTATGAAATCTGCACGTTCTCCCTGTAGCCATGTGGGTTTTTGCTGGATGTTCTGCCTTACTTCCTACATTTGAAACACATGCTGTAAGTAAACTGTCAATCCTCTAAAGTACCAGTGTGCGTGTTACCATGTATGTGTGTATCCTGTGATGGGTTGGAACCCTGCCCTGCACTCACTGAATGCTAAGATACTTGGTGAGTAAGTGAATGAATAAATGAGTTGAGTGAATAATACAACTTTTTCAATCAATTAAAATATTTCAAGTCTATTAGTCATTATCATTCCGATAAGACTACTTATGAAGTTGGGACTTCCAAGATGGCTGCACTCTGATCATCAGCCTAATTTTAGTTCTCTCAGTGTGAAAAAAGAAAATCAGAAATAAGAGCTAGTGATACTTTCAGCTTGAGTTAAATTCAGTTACTGACTAGCAAGTACACTGCCCGGATGCCAGCAAAGAAGAAATGTAGAGAACCTGAAAGAAAACAAATCAGAAAAGATGAGAAAACACTAGCAGGGAAAAATCTTGCTTCTGTTTAGCAAAAAGCAGTTCAAGCTTCAGCTTTGGAACATGACATAGCTTCTATTTAGAGGTAAAATACATGGTTATTAAAATAAATGGAAGAATGAAGGACTACAACAACTCAAACAACAAAACGCAGGAAAATACAGAAGAAGCTTTAACTAGCTATTTAGATGCACTGATAAAATGTAAAATTCAGAGGTTGAGATGAAGAAAAGGCTGGCTGCATATGAGATTTCTCAAAAAAAGCTGTTTCAAAAAATGGTAGCATTAGAAGACAGAGAATGCAGAGAAAACCTGAGATTTTCTGCTGTAATACAGAAACTGGAAGAAATGGGTTGCATTAACTTTATGATAGCACAGATAAGCAACAGGGCTGGTATTCCACAGCAGGATTTGTTAACTGAAAGGGCACATCAAACGCATGCACAAATCCTGGCCATGAGAAAGCAGCCAAGACCTGTATTAGTAAAGACACAATCATACCAGCAGAAAGTGTTGATCCTGACAAAACTGTGGCAGAAGGAAAAAAGTATTAAGCACTGGAAAAACTGGAGCCAGCAAGTGTTTGTAAAATATTCACTGTACACCAGGCAGAACAGAATCAAATTTATCCTACCAATCAGGAAATGCCAAGTGGCAGATGTAAGATTCAAGCTTCTGTATCCAACTGTCTTCAAAATATTTTTTTCTGGAAGGATTAAAGACATTTTTGATGCAGAACGGGCTAAAGAAGGGAAAAAAGTGAGCCAGCAAATAGAATGGGACTCTGCTTCTCACACTTCTGACAATAACATTCACACAAAGTCTTCATCAGTGAAACCTTTTCCAATGTTCCAAAGGAAAATGCTTGTGACACAATAAAAAGCATAGAAGTTGACTAGAAGAACTACGAGTACTTTGGACTTGAATCAGAGTTTGGTGTTGAGAGATGGGGATGAACAGGAAGATGACCAGCAAAACTAAAATTAGTGAATAAATGCAAAACTATAAAGCATTAATCACATTTGTGAAATATAGCTTTGCAAGAAAAAGTGGCTGAGAAAGATTGGACAGGTTGACTTTGTTAGACTTGTGGGTAGACTGTAAAGCATATACCCCTCTTTATGTCATTAATGTTTAGAAGAACACTAAAAGGGAAAACACAACTGTAATTAAACACTTGTTTGTTCTCATCAGTAACTGCATAAAACATTTCACGATATAAACTGGATATCATGTAGAGTAAAGCAGTTTTGTGTAGAATGCAACCAGGGGTATTTTAAATGTGAGGGGTCTCTTTGGTGCTGCTGTATGTGTTAAAGATATTAAAGAAAACAAGAACATTGTTTTACAGTTAAGAAAGGCTTTATAGTACAACAACAGAACAAAGGATCTGCAAAAGCAAGTTTAATATTAATATGCTATAAATCTTGGGCTGTTGAGGTATGGTGTAAAAGTGCACTGATTATATTATATTACATTACATTATATTACATTATACTATAGTATATGTAGAATTAAAATATTTTCTCTATTTTCTACAAAGGTAAATATCTACACTAACACCTTTGGCTTAAGCTATAAACAAGTTTATTTCTAAGCAAGTAGGCATGAAAAGTAAGACAAAATGATGAAAGCCATGAAACATTTCAACCTTCTTACATTTCCAAAGATATTTTGCTTTTTTCTTTTGTTTTTCTCATTAGCAAATGTTCAGTGGGAGCTAAAAAGTTTGCTGCTAATACAGCTGTACATTCTGTTCTGAATGAATTTTAATGCCTACTTTTACATGGAGATACCCTGTATGCAGGTGCAAGCAATTCATCTTGAGAGTTCTAAGCCTTCTTGGATGAGAAAAATGCAAAACCTAAAGGTATGATGGCAAGAAGTTCACTGGAATATAAAGTTTGAAATTGGGGAATTGCATAAAAGACAGCAGCCTCTCTATCAGCCTTAATACCTTAATGCATTTAATAGAACAGTGTACAATTTAGTTTTACTTAAAGACAAACTGAGTAATTTTCTTAGGGCTACACATTGTTTTTTTGAAATCTTACAAACTGTGTTTCACATCTGGAAGGGGAACAGAGATAAGAAAAGAGCACAGATAAATCAGTTTAAGTAAAAACACAGGCTGTAAATTGCACTTCCACATAGATAACCTTCATTTTAGGTTGGGTAAGGTCTATCAGTGCAACTGGTTCTATTTAGAAGGTAAAACTTTGCTTTTTGAAAATGTGCAAAGTTTTATGTGTTTACTCTAAGTTAATGGGGGGTTAAAATATATTTATTTTTTTTTATTTAAGGATTTTCATTAAAACAAAAAGTCCTGAAACATGTGACATAGGTTCAAGTGGAAGTGAGAAGAAACAACTTTATAAAAGATCAGCCTGCCAAACACTGGTATGTGTATGTAACACAAAAGTTAGAAATACATACTTAAAAAAGTGACATGTATTAAAAGGTGGGAACAACAGATTTGTTTTTATCATAATGGGTATGCTACCCATATTATCTTGGAATGTACACGGACTCATAGGTAGAGATAAAAGGAAAGAATACTGAATTGATTTTGCTCTATACCTGGTTAATTTCCAATCCAGAAGAAAATACAAACTGCAATACCTCTGACAAAATGAAAGGTGCTCTGTGCTACATATGGAGATTATTACACTTCCCCTTATCTACTACTGTAAAGATTTAACTGAATGTATTTCTTAACTAATTATTCCTACTTAATCCTCATTCTCCTTCATTGTACCTCTACTTACTTATTTCAATCCAAATGTTAACCTTTGACTTCCCAAGTTTTTCTTTGTATTTCTGACTACTGTAATCTTATTCAAATGCATACTTATTTTCTTTTCTTCCTGTAGTCACAAATTGTATGATGCAAGGTTAGCATTAATCATCTGTTACAGCTAATTGTGTATGCAAAAATGTATATCTAACCAAGATGAAAATATTATATACAATGTGGAAAATGAAAATATACTGTGTATTGTCTATGTGTGTGAATAATGGACATTTTCTCCACAGGCCTCCACTGAAAAAGTGTTATCTATCTTACCTGGACTTTCCCAGTCAACAAAGATAAATAAAAATAAATAAATTATATTTAAAAAACAGTGTAAATAGCAATGCTGCAGGGAAATGTTTGCAAGAAATGAATAAGTGATTTCAGGATGGATATTCATCTGAATATCGGGGATAAAGGAAAACGGGAATAATTAAACTGACTGCTAGAGGAATTCCAATGGTGACAGAAGAGGGGAAAAAGATAATAATGGAAGATTTGAGGTAGTAAGGAGATAATGACAAGGGAGGAGGATTACGGTGGCAAGCATTTATATTCCACCAAAAACTGCTATTATAGAGCTTAAGAAACTTTGTGAGACATAATCAGCTTTCAGCAGGAAATATTACTTATAGGTGGTGCTTGGAATTTCTTTTTCATTAGTGAGGACATATCGGGGGACGTAGATGGAAAAATATAACAAAAGAGGGTAGATTTCTGAAGAAATTTATGAAAATATTTGGTACGGAAGAGGTGAATTCAGTAGTAAGAATGTGGACAGAACTTTCATATTATTTCCCAAGGTACAATAACTATAAAGAAATTATATTTCACAGGAACACGTGCATTTCATTGAAAGCTTTGACAAACATCCAATACCTACTTCAGATCAAGTGACAATAAAAACCAATACAAAAATGCAGGGTAATGAAGGAAAAATGAGACTGTGGCATTTACCCACCTACCTGTTAAAAAGAGAGGAATTTAAGGAATGGGTAGTGGAAATTAGTCAGGAGTTATTAGGGAACACAGAAATATTTTCAGTAGTTATAGCTAGTCAGTGGAATAAAATGAAAATAGAGTTTAAAAATAGGATAGAAATAAAAGAGAAAGAGATATGACTAAGAAGTAATACAAATTACATAGAGGAGCTGACAAAGGTTAAAATATTACAGAAGGGGACTCTCACAGAACAAGAAGATGTACAAATGCATACTGCTAAAAGAGAAAATAAGGGAATATCTGGATAACATGCACGAGTTTAGAAAGAGTGCTGTTAAGCAACTATTCTTTGATAGTAACTCCAAAGTACAAAAACTTTTAGCACAATGACTTAGGCAACAGAAAGCATAAAGGGCTGTCACCAAATTTAGGGAACCTACAGCAAGAAAAATAACCAGAGATCCTTTAAAGGTAATGGGGATATTTTGAAAATTTTATGAAAATTTGTACAAATCAGAGAAACGTGGAAATAAAGAACACAGACCAAAATATTTATGGAAAGCTTAATTATGCCAAGGTTAGAGGTAGATGAGGCCCAACAGCTAACATTTAAGACAGAAGGAGATGAGATAAAAATGATGATATAATCAATCTTCAGGAAAGTGTCCAGGAACAGATGGTATTCCTGTAGACGTTTGGAAGTTAGGAGGAAAGAAAGCGATAAAGATCTGGAAGACTTTATTTATTTATTTCACATTTATCGGGAAAGTCTGACTGGACACAGGTACTTTTTCAGAGGAGGCCCAGGGAGAAAAGCTTCATTTATTAGAAGTACAGTTACAGAATGCTAATAAAAGACATATCAGACCACACATCATACAGACCCATTTTAATTTTAAACAATGATTATAAAGTGCTTGTGTCTATACCTGACAAAAGAATGGCAACAGAGTCGCCAAAATTGATAGATATGGATCAAAGTGGTTCTGTGGTAGGGAGGTAAACATTAATAGAGCAATGACGATCCAGATGGAAGCAGAATGAAAGAAAATACTGTTGTTGTTAGTGCGTCCTGATGCAGAAAAAGAATTTGATGGAGTAAGCTAGGATTTATGATTAGAGGAATGGAAGTATTTGCATTCCCCAAATACAATAATAAAGTTAATTAGAAGGATATATGAAGGAATGGAGGTAAGAATAAAAGTGGGTAAGTTCCTCTCTGATAAGTTGAATTTTTACAGAGAAATCGGTCAGGAGATTCCCCCTTTTCTCTTTGTTAGTTACTTTACATTTACAGCCACTAGCAAAGAAAATAAGGGACTAAGAACTGCAAGGATGTAATTGGTACGGTAATCAAGAAACTTTGGCTTTACTTGCAGACAAAAATATTTTGTACCTGATAAATACAGAAAAATGACATTTCTCTCAGTGTTGTGGAACATTATGAGACATTTTCTAGTCTTTTTGGTATATAAAATTAATGAAGATAAAACAAAGGCTATAGCCATAAATCAAGGACTCATTCATCAGTACCCATATTTATGGGGACATGATAAGAAGCGTGGATTAAAAGGCTTCTGTTATGGTAGTTAAGGATATGTGGGAAGAGACTAAACAAAACAGAACACAAAAACTGAGAAACTGGAAGCTCGTTTGTGGATATTGATAGTAAGATAGAAGCAGTGACAATGAGGTCAGGCATATCTTTGTCAACCACAGAAGATATGGACAATAATTAATAAGAGCTGAAGGAATTTATCTGGGTGGGAACAAGGGCAAAAGTCGAGTGGAGTAAGATGAGCTTTCCAATAAAGCAAGGTGGTTTAGGATTACCGTTTTTGAAGGGATATTTTAGAGCTACACAGTTAAGGCTCATACATATACCACAAGTAGAAGGTTATAATTCAAAATGAAAAGAGATAATGATGAAGTGGGGGGGTCAAGAAATAAAGAGAGAGTGGGATTTTGGATGCAGATCCTTAAAGCGAATAATAACAGCCATACAGAATATTATATTCATAAAAGTAGCAGAAAGTATTGTAAGAACTAAGCCAACACAAGTATGGAGAACGGTGATTTTGCCAAAAGGAATGACTACAAGTACGGGTACATAAAATAGGCAAGGGGCGTCTGTAACAAGGAATAACTGCTACGGCATATAAAATACTACATGATAACGAAGAACCAATCAGAGGAGGTTAGAAAAGATTGGGAAGAGAGAGCAGAAAAGCAATTTATAAGGGAACAATGGTAGTATATATATATGTATGTTATTCACCTTACCACTTATGGGCTGCTAGAAATTTTGAGGGTATATATCAGACCTTATGAAAGTCATTCCTTTATTTATCAAGCTCCACTCCTTTCTTATACTATCTAGGTGGCTTTAGGATCCTCAAACCTCAGAGCTTTTAGCAGGTCACACAAGGCTCATTAAAAGACAAAAGAAGCTTGCTTTAATGCTACTTGCCTTTCCTTGCCTTGACAGCTGCTCTGTAACAAGACAGACTTCAGTAAGGTGTGCTCTCTCACCAGTTTATTTCGACTGTACTCCCCCTTATTTGGCTTTTCTTTCCTATATTAGAAGTTGTCTTAAGGTGAGACCTGGGATGATGCCAATTATAAGCTGAGCCATTCTGAGTACTCATTTAATGAGTCCATTATTAGTTTCCACTTAATCGCGGGAGCAGTCCCCCAGCTCGGCCTACTTAAGGACTCCAGTATTAGTTCCCATTTAATAGCGGAAGCAATCACCCACCTCAGCCTACTACCACCACTTTTGCTGCACCCTCACTATTCTGTTACGAGATACTTCCTCAGTCTCAGCACTTGACTCCCTTCACCTTCACCTTCCCTCTCTTCTCACCTGTCGTAACTCACATGGTGTATAACCCACTCACTTATTTCTTCTGCCTTTAGGTATTGCAAACTCAACAAGGTCATCAAAATGACTTAACTATACAACTGGTTCCTCAGTAGGAAATTTCTAGCCATTTTTTTCAAAAAAAAAAAAAAAGCTAAAGCTGTGTGTGCGAGTGTGTGTTTGTTCACAGCTGTGTATGTGTAAACATACATATCTATACCTACACACACACTTAGTTGGAATGCCATCTGCGTAGGGTTTTTGTGGGCTTTTACAGGTGCTCTAGTTTCCTCTCATCTACCAAAAACAAGATGAAGGCGAGGTGGTGTTCTCCAACCTACCCCTAGGTGTAGGTGTAGCTGTGTGTGTGTGTGTGTGTGTGTGTGTGTGTGTGTGTGTGTGTGTGTGTGTGTGTGTGTGTGTGTGTGTATGTGAGTTGTATAACAAACTGGCACCCAGTCTAAAACAGATTTCAATGCTTTGTGCCTCCAGTGTTTGCCCTCATAGGCTCTTATGTGCTATAAAAGGATAAAGCAAGTTACAGGAACGTGTGTGTGTGTGTGTGTGTGTGTGTGTGTGTGTGTGTAGGTATATGCATACATAACTGTCTATAACTTTGATCACCTGTCACAGAACTAAAAAAGTTTGAAAAACAAAGATTTGAATTCAATTCAAACTGAATCACAACCCAGTTGTGACCCTATATATCATGGGCATTTATTAGGAGGGGGAATGTTAGTTAGAAAGTTTCTACAGGTTATGGGCAGGAGAGTATGTTAGTTTGGGCATTACTGTCTGCCTCTATAAGAGACGTGGGTGCCAGTCCCAGGGGTGAATTTCAAATTTCCCATTCACTGGTCAAGGTTAAAGTTAAGCAGTGTTAAGGATGGACTCTGCTTCACATGGGTGGGGAGCCTATTGTAAAATGGTTACAGTTAAATAAAGTTATTACAGAGCCTAATACATAAGAAATACATATTAACCAAGTAAAAATGCAACTTCAATTGATACACTGTGAACCTATACTTAAAAATACAAATATTTGGACAGATACAGCAAAATGAAAAAACTTGGTCAATAGTTAAAGTACTCACACATCGCAGTTCCTAGGAATGCCATTAAACACACTGACTACACTCTTTGGAAAAGAAATGTTCAGATAATACAGTCTAAGCAAAATTGCATTTGTCCTTTATGTAGGAAATAGATTTTACTAATTCTTTCTCTCTGAACTTAGTCAAACTCTGCTGGTGGGGGAGGAGGGAGGGGCTAGTTCAGCCTGAGATACTGCAGGTATTCTTTTAGTAGTCTGAAGCTGGTTAAGGTAGAGGTAAACCTAATCTGAAGAGTGATGAAATACCAGTTTTAGTGACAGAGTATGAGTAGAGACTTTGGCCAGAGGATTTGTTGGGTTTATCTATGCTGAGAAGATGCTCAGTAGATCGAAGTCTGTTA